>NW_027480610.1:600000-768562 GCF_051401765.1 Calliopsis andreniformis | reverse complement strand
CTCAATCCTCAATGGAATATACCCAATTCACAGTTTTCAACACTCAATCCCCCATCTTCAATCTTCAAATCTCAATCCACAAACATCAATTCTCATCACTCAACGCTCAACACTCAGTCCCCAATCCTCTATCCTCAATCCTCAATCCTCAATCCTCAATCCTCAATCTTCAATCCTCAATCCTCAATCCTCTATCCTCAATCCTCAATTCTCAATCCTCAATACTCAATCCTCAATCGCCAATCCTCAATCCTGAATCCTCAATCTTCAATCCTCAATACTCAATCTTCAATACTCAATCCTCAATCCTCAATCCTCAATCCTCAATCCTCAATCCTCAATCCCAAATCCTCAATCCTCAAGCCTCAATCCTCAACCCACAATCCTCAGTCCTGATCTCTTAATACCGAATGCTCAACCCTGAATCCTCAATCCTCTGCCCTCAGTCCTCAACAATCAATTGTCAATCCTCAATCCTCAATAGAATATCTTCAATTCACAGTTTTCAATACTCAATCCCCATTCTTCAATCTTCAAATCTCAATCCACAAACATCAATTATCATCACTCAACCTCAACACTCAACACTCAGTCCTCAATCTTCAATCCTCAATCCTAAATCCGCAATCTTCAATACTCAATACTCAACCTTCAATCCTAAACCCTCAATTCTCAATCCTCAATTCTCAATCCCCAATACTCAATCTTCAATCCTCAATACTCAATCTTCAATCATCAATCCTCAATACTCAATCCTCAATCCTCAAACCTCAATCCTCAATCTTCAATCCTCAATACTCAATCTTCAACCTTCAATCTTCAATCCTCAATCCACAATCCTCATTCTTCAATCCTCAACACCCAATCCTCAATCTTCAATCCTCGATCCTCAATCCTCAATTCTCAATCGTCAATCCTCAGACTTCAAACAGCAATACACAACCCTCAGTCCTCGTCCACAATCCACATCCATCAAACGTCAATCCTCAATCTTCAATCATCAATATTCAATCTTCAGTCCTCAATCCTCAATCCTAAATCCCCAATCCTCAATCCTCAATGTTCAATCCGCAATACCCAATCCTCAATCTTCAATCCTCAATCCTCAATCCTCAATCCTCAATCCTCAAACCTCAATCTTCAATCCTCAATACTCAATCTTCAACCCTCAACCCTCAATCCTCAATCGTCAATCCTCATTCTTCAATCCTCAACACCCAATCCTCAATCTTCAATCCTCAATCCTCAATCCTCAATTCTCAATCCTCAATCCTCACTCCTCAGACCTCAAACATCAATACTCAACCCTCAGTCCTCGTCCTCAATCCACAACCCTCAATCCCCGATCCTCAATCTTTAATACTCAATCCTCAATCCTCAATGTTCAATCCTCAATACCCAATCCTCAATCTTCAATCCTCAATCCTCAATACTCAATTCTCAGCCCCCAATCCTCGGTCCTCAGTCCTCAAACATCAATCCTCAAACCTCAACCCTCATCATCAATCCTCAATCCTCAGTCCTCAATCCTCAGTCTTCAATCCTCAATACTCAATATTCAATCATCAATCCTCAGTCCTCAAACCTTAATTCTGAATCCTGAATCCTGCATCCTCGATCTTCAGCACTTAGTCCTCAACAATCAGTTGTCAATCCTCAATCCCCAATAGAATATCATCTATTCACTGTTTTCAATGCTCAATACTCAATCTGCAATGTTCAAATCTCTATCCAGAAACATCAATCCTCATCACTCAACCCTGGACGCTCAGTCCTCAATGTTCAACCCTCAATCCTCAATTCTCAACCTTCAATCCTCAATACTGAATCTTCAATCCTCAATCCTCTGTAATCAATCCTCAATCTTCAATACTCAATCGTCAATCCTCAGTCCTCAATCCTCAATCCTCAGTCCTCAATCCTCAATCCTCGATCCTCAATCCTCAATCGCCAATCCTCAGTCCTCATTATACAATCCTCAATACCCAATCCTCAATCTTCAATCCTTAATCCTCAATCTTAACCTCCAATCCTCAATACTCAATCTTCAATAATCAATCCTCAATTCTCAATCCACAATACTCAATCCACAATCGTCAACCTTCAATCCCCAATCCTCAATCCTCAGTCCTCAATGTTCAATGCGCAATATCCAATCCTCAATCTTCAATCCTCAACCTCAATCCTGAATCCACAATCCTCAATCCTCAATCCTCAATCCTCAGTCCTCAAACATCAAACCTGAATCCTCAATCCTGAATCCTCAGTCTTCAGACCTCAGTCCTCAACAATCAGTCGTCAGTTTTCAATCCTCAATAGAATATCATCAATTCACAGTTTTCAATACTCAATACTCAATCTGCAATCTTCAAATCTCTATCCACAAACATCAATTCTCATCATTCAACCCTCAGCACTCAGTCCCCAAGCCTCAATCTTCAATCCTCAATCCTCAACCCTCAATCCTCGACACTCAATCTTCAATCCTCAATCGTCAGCCTTCAATCCTCAATACTCAGTCTTCAATCCTCAATCCTCAATCCTCATTCCTCAATCCTCATTCTTCAATCCTCAATACCCAATCCCCAATCTTCAACCCTCAATCCTCAATCCTCGATCCTCAATCTTCAATTCTCAATACTCAATCTTCAATCCTCCATCCTCAATCCTCAATCCTCAATCCTCAATCCTCAATCGTCAGGCTTCAAACCTCAATACTCAATCTTCAATCCTCAATCCTCAATCGTCATTCCTCAATCCTCATCCTTCAATCCTCAATACCCAGTCCTCAATCTTCAATCCTCAATCCTCAAACCTCAACTCTCAATCCTCAATCCTCAGTCCTCAGTCCCCAAACCTCAATCCTCGTTCCTCAAACCTCAATCCTCAACCCTCAGTCCTCACCCTCAATTCTCAATTCTCAATCCTCAATCCTCAATCCTCAATCTTCAATCCTCAATAATCAATCTCCAATCCTGGGTCCTCAATCCCCAATACTCAATCCTTAATCCTCAATCTTCAATCCTCAATCCACAGTACTCAATCTTCAATCCTCAATCCTCAATCCTCAATCATCAATCCTCAATTATCAATCCTCAATCTTCAATACTCAATCCTCAACCCTCAATCCTCAATCCTCAATACTCAACAATCAATCCTCAATTCTCAATACTCAATAGAATATCCTGAATTCTCATGATTCTATACTCAAACCTCAATCCTCAACCCTCAGCCCTCATTCTCAATCCTCAATCCACAATCCTCAAACTTCAATCCTCAACCGTCAGTCTTCGTCCTCAATCCTCAACACTCAATCCTCAATCATCCCATCTTCAATCATCAATACTCAATCTTCATTCGTCAGTCCTCAATCCTCAGTCCTCAAACCTCAATCCTGAATCCTCAATCCTGAATCCTCAACCTTCATCACACAGTCCTCAACAATCAGTTGTCAATCCTCAATTCTCAACAGAATATCATCAATTCACAGTATTCAATACTCAATACTCAATCTGCAATCTTCGAATCTCTATCCACAAACATCAATTCTCATCACTCAACCCTCAACACTCAGTCTTCAATCCTCAATCCTCAACCCTCAATCCTCAATCCTCATTCTTCAATCCTCAACACCCAATCCTCAATCTTCAATCCTCAATCCTCAATCCTCAATTCTCAATCCTCAATCCTCAATCCTCAGACTTCAAACAGCAATACTCAACCCTCAGTCCTCGTCCTCAATCTACAACCATCAATCCCCAATCCTCAATCCTCAATCCTCAATCTTCAATCTTCAATACTCAATCTTCAATCCCCTATCCTCAATCCTCAACCATCAATTCTCAATACTCAATCCTCAATCGTCAATCTCCAATCCTGAATACTCAATCTTCAATCCTCAATCCTCAGTCCTCAATCCTCAATCCTCATTCTTCAGTCCCCAATACCCAATCCTCAATCTTCAATCCTCAATCCTCAATCCTCAATTCTCAACACTCAATCCTCAATCCTCGGACCTCAAGCATCAACACTCAACCCTCAGTCCTCGTCCGCAATCCACAACCCTCTATCCTCAATCCTCAATCTTCAATCCTCAATACTCAATCTTTAATCCTCAATCCTCAGTCCTCAAACCTCAATTCTGAGTCCTCAGTCCTGAATCCTCAACCTTCAACCCCCAGTCCTCAACAATCAGTTGTCAATCCTCAGTCCTCAATAGAATATCCTCAATTCACAGCTTTCAATACTCAATCCCCATTCTTCAATGTTCAAATCTCAATCCACAAACATCAATTCTCATCACTCAACCCTCAACACTCAGTCCTCAATCTTCAATCCTCAATCCTAAATCCTCAATCTTCAATCCTCAATACTCAATCTTCAATCCTCAATCCTCAATTCTCAATCCTCAATCCTCAGTCCTCAATTCTCAATCCTCAATCCTCAATCCTCAGACCTCAAACATCAATACTCAACCCTCAGTCCTCGTCCGCAATCCACAACCCTCTATCCTCAATCCTCAATCTTCAATCCTCAATACTCAATCTTCAATCCTCAACCCTCAATTCTCAATCCTCAATCTTCAATCCTCAATCCTCAATCCCCAATCCTCAATCTTCAATCCTCAATACTCAATCTTCAATCCTCAATCCTCAATCCTCAATCCTCAATCCTCAATCCTCAATCCTCAATTCTCAATCTTCAATCCTCAATACTCAATCTTCAGCCCTCAATCTTCAATCCTCAATCCTCTATACTCATTCTTCAATCCTCAACATCCAGTCCTCAATCTTCAATCCTCAATACTCAATCCTCAATTCTCAATCCTCAATCCTTAATCCTCAGACCTCAGACATCAATACTCAACCCTCAGTCCTCGTCCGCAATCCACAACACTCAATCCCCAATCCTCAATCTTCAATCATCAATATTCAGTCATCAATCCTCAATCTTCAATCCTCTATCCTCAATCCTCAATCCTGAATGTTCAATCCTCAATACCCAATCCTCAATCTTCAATCCTCAATACTCAATCCTCAATCCTCAATCCTCAATCCTCAGTCCTCAAACCTCAATCCTGAATCCTCAATCCTGAATCATCAATCTTCAGCCCTCAGTCCTCAACAATCAATTGGCAGTCCTCAATCCTCAATGGAATATACCCAATTCACAGTTTTCAACACTCAATCCCCCATCTTCAATCTTCAAATCTCAATCCACAAACATCAATTCTCATCACTCAACGCTCAACACTCAGTCCCCAATCCTCTATCCTCAATCCTCAATCCTCAATCCTCAATCCTCAATCTTCAATCCTCAATCCTCAATCCTCTATCCTCAATCCTCAATTCTCAATGCTCAATCTTCAATCCTCAATCCTCAATACTCAATCCTCAATTCTCAATCCTCAAGCGTCAATCTTCAATCCTCAATACTCAATCTTCAACCCGCAGTCCTCAATCCTCAATCCCCAATCCTCAATCCTCAATCTTCAATCCTCAATCATCAATCCTCAATTTTCAATAATAAATACTCAATCCTCAATCCTCCGTCCTCAATCCCAAATCCTCAATCCTCAATCCTCAATCCTCAATCCTCTATCCTCAATCCTCTATCCTGAATGTTCAATCCTCAATACCCAATCCTCAATATTCAATCCTCAATCCTCAATACTCAATCGTCAATCCTCAATACCCTATCCTCAATCTTCAATCCTCAATCTTCAATCCTCAATACTCAATCTTTAATCCTCAATCCTCATTCCTCAAACCTCAATTCTGAGTCCTCAGTCCTGAATCATCAACCTTCAGCCCTCAGTCCTCAACAATTAGTTGTCAATCCTCAGTCCTCAATAGAATATCCTCAATTCACAGCTTTCAATACCCAATACTCAATCTGCAATCTTCAAATCTCTATCCACAAACATCAATTCTCATCACTGAACCCTCAACACTCAGTCCTCAATGTTCAATCCTCAATCCTCAGTTCTCAACCTTCAATCCTCAATACTGAATCTTCAATCCTAAATCCTCAGTCCTCAATCCTCAATCCTCAATCCTCAATCCTCAATCTTCAATCCTCAGTAAGCAATCCTCAATCTTCAATCCTCAATCCTCAATCCTGAGTCCTCAATCTTCAGCCCTCAGTCCTCAACAATCAGATGTCAATCCTCAATCCTCAATACAACATCATCAATTCACAGTTTTCAATACTCAATACTCAATCTGCAATCTTCAAATCTCTATCCACAAACATCAATTCTCATCACACAACCCTCAACACTCCGTCCCCAATCCTCAATCTTCAATCCTCAATCCTCAATCCTCAATCCTCACTCCTCAATTTTCAATCCTCAATACTCAACTTCAATCCTCATCCTCAGACCTCAAACATCAATACTCTAGCCTCAGTCCTGGTCCGCAATCCACAACCCTCAATCCTCAATCCTCTATCTTCAATCATCAATATTCTATCTTCAATCATCAGTCCTCAATCTTCTATCCTCAATCCTCAATCCTGAATGTTCAATCCTCAATACCCAATCCTCAATATTCAATCCTCAATCCTCAATCCTCAATCGCCAATCCTCAATACCCAATCCTCAATCTTCAATCCTCTATCCTCAATCCTCAATCCTCAATCCTCAATCCTCAATCTTCAATACTCAATGCTCAATCTTCAATCCACAATCCTCAATCCTCAGTCCTCAATCCTCAATCCTCAATCCTCAATCCTCAATCTTCAATCCTCAATACTCAATCTGCAATCCTCAATCCTCAATCCTCAATCCTCAATCCTCAATCCTAATTCGTCACTCCTCAATACCCAATCCTCAGTCTTCAATACTCAATCCTCAATCCTCAATTCTCAATCCTTAATCCTCAATCCTCAATCCTCCATCTTCAATCCTCAATACTCAATATTCAATAATCAATCCTCAATCCTCAATCCTCAATCCTCAACCCTCAATCCTCAATCCTGAATCCCAAATCCTCAATCCTCAATCCTCAATCCTCAACCCTCAATCCTCAATACACAATACTCAATCCTCAATCTTCAATCAACAGTACGCAATCCTCAATCTTCAATCCTCAATCCTCAATCCTGAATCCTCAATCTTCAGCCCTCAGTCCTCAACAATCAATTGTCAAACCTCAATCCTCAATAGAATATCCACAATTCACAGTTTTCAATACACAATCCCCATCCTTCAATCTTCAAATCTCAATCCACAAACATCAATTCTCATCACTCAGCCCTCAACACTCAGTCCTCAATCTTCAATCCTCAATCCCCAATCCTCAATCTTGAATCCTCAATTCTCAATCTTCAATCCTCAATCCTCAATTCCCAATCCTCAACACACAATCCTCAATCCTCAATCCTCAATTCTCAATCCTCAATACTCAATCCTCAATCGCCAAACCTCAATCCTCAATCCTCAATCTTCAATCCTCAATCCTCAATCCTCAATCCTCAATCCTCAATCTTCAATCCTCAATACTCAATCTGCAATCCTCAATCCTCAATCCTCAATCCTCAATCCTCAATCCTAATTCGTCACTCCTCAATACCCAATCCTCAGTCTTCAATACTCAATCCTCAATCCTCAATTCTCAATCCTTAATCCTCAATCCTCAATCCTCCATCTTCAATCCTCAATACTCAATATTCAATAATCAATCCTCAATCCTCAATCCTCAATCCTCAACCCTCAATCCTCAATCCTGAATCCCAAATCCTCAATCCTCAATCCTCAATCCTCAACCCTCAATCCTCAATACACAATACTCAATCCTCAATCTTCAATCAACAGTACGCAATCCTCAATCTTCAATCCTCAATCCTCAATCCTGAATCCTCAATCTTCAGCCCTCAGTCCTCAACAATCAATTGTCAAACCTCAATCCTCAATAGAATATCCACAATTCACAGTTTTCAATACACAATCCCCATCCTTCAATCTTCAAATCTCAATCCACAAACATCAATTCTCATCACTCAGCCCTCAACACTCAGTCCTCAATCTTCAATCCTCAATCCCCAATCCTCAATCTTGAATCCTCAATTCTCAATCTTCAATCCTCAATCCTCAATTCCCAATCCTCAACACACAATCCTCAATCCTCAATCCTCAATTCTCAATCCTCAATACTCAATCCTCAATCGCCAAACCTCAATCCTCAATCCTCAATCTTCAATCCTCAATACTCAATCTTCAATACTCAATCCTCAATCCTCAATCCTCAATCCTCAATCCTCAATCCTCAATCCCAAATCCTCAATCCTCAAGCCTCAATCCTCAACCCACAATCCTCAGTCCTGATCTCTTAATACCGAATCCTCAATCCTGAATCCTCAATCCTCTGCCCTCAGTCCTCAACAATCAATTGTCAATCCTCAATCCTCAATAGAATATCTTCAATTCACAGTTTTCAATACTCAATCCCCGTTCTACAATCTTCAAATCTCAATCCACAAACATCAATTATCATCACTCAACCCTCAACACTCAGTCCTCAATCTTCAATCCTCAATCCTAAATCTGCAATCTGCAATCCTCAATACTCAACCTTCAATCCTCAACCCTCAATTCTCAATCCTCAATACTCAATCCTCAATCGTCAATCCTCAATTCCCAATCCTCAATCTTCAATTCTCAATCCTCAATCCTCAAACCTCACACCTCAAACATCAATAGTCAACCCTCAGTCCTCGTCCGCAATCCACAACCCTCGATCCTCAATCCTCAACCTTCAATCATCAATATTCAATCTTCAATCCTCAATCCTCAATCCTCTATCCTCAATCCTCAATCCTGAATGTTCAATCCTCAATACCCAATCCTCAATATTCAATCCTCATTCCTCAATCCTCAATCGTCAATCCTCAATTCCAAATGCTCAATCTTCAATACTCAATCCTCAATCTTCAATCCTCAATCCTCAATTCTCAATCCCCAATACTCAATCTTCAATCCTCAATACTCAATCTTCAATCATCAATCCTCAATACTCAATCCTCAATCCTCAATCCTCAATCCTCAATCTTCAATCCTCAATACTCAATCTTCAACCTTCAATCTTCAATCCTCAATCCACAATCCTCATTCTTCAATCCTCAACACCCAATCCTCAATCTTCAATCCTCAATCCTCAATCCTCAATTCTCAATCCTCAATCCTCAATCCTCGGACCTCAACCATCAATACTCAACCCTCACTCCTCGTCCGCAATCCACAACCGTCAATCCTCAATCCTCAATCTTCAATCCTCAATCCTCAGTCCTCAAACCTCAATCCTGAATCCTCAATCCTGAATCCTCAATCTTCAGCCCTCAGTCCACAACAATCAATTGTCAGCCCTCAATCCTCAATAGAATATACCCAATTCACAGATTTCAATACTCAATCCCCAATCTGCAATCTTCAAATCTCTATCCACAAACATCAATTCTCATCACACAACCCTCAACACTCCGTCCCCAATCCTCAACCCTCAATCCTCAGTCCTGAAACCCCAATCCCGAATCCTCAATCCTGAATCCGAAAACTTCAGTCCTCAGTCCTCAACAATCAATTGTCAAACCTCAATCCTCAATAGAATATCCACAACTCACAGTTTTCAATACACAATCCCCATCCTTCAATCTTCAAATCTCAATCCACAAACATCAATTCTCATCACTCAGCCCTCAACACTCAGTCCTCAAACTTCAATCCTCAATCCCCAATCCTCAATCTTGAATCCTCAATACTCAATCTTCAATCCTCAATCCTCAATTCCCAATCCTCAACACACAATCCTCAATCCTCAATCCTCAATTCTCAATCCTCAATACTCAATCCTCAATCGCCAATCCTCAATCCTGAATCCTCAATCCCAAATCCTCAATCCTCAAGCCTCAATCCTCAACCCACAATCCTCAGTCCTGATCTCTTAATACCGAATGCTCAACCCTGAATCCTCAATCCTCTGCCCTCAGTCCTCAACAATCAATTGTCAATCCTCAATCCTCAATAGAATATCTTCAATTCACAGTTTTCAATACTCAATCCCCATTCTTCAATCTTCAAATCTCAATCCACAAACATCAATTATCATCACTCAACCCTCAACACTCAGTCCTCAATCTTCAATCCTCAATCCTAAATCCGCAATCTTCAATACTCAATACTCAACCTTCAATCCTAAACCCTCAATTCTCAATCCTCAATTCTCAATCCCCAATACTCAATCTTCAATCCTCAATACTCAATCTTCAATCATCAATCCTCAATACTCAATCCTCAATCCTCAATCCTCAATCCTCAATCTTCAATCCTCAATACTCAATCTTCAACCTTCAATCTTCAATCCTCAATCCACAATCCTCATTCTTCAATCCTCAACACCCAATCCTCAATCTTCAATCCTCAATCCTCAATCCTCAATTCTCAATCCCCAATCCTCAATCCTCGGACCTCAAACATCAATACTCAAGCCTCAGTCCTCGTCCGCATTCCACAACCCTCAATCCTCAATCCTCAATCTTCAATCCTCAATCCTCAGTCCTCAAACCTCAATCCTGAATCCTCAATCCTGAATCCTCAATCTTCAGCCCTCAGTCGACAACAATCAATTGTCAGCCCTCAATCCTCAATAGAATATACCCAATTCACAGATTTCAATACTCAATCCCCAATCTTCAATCTTCAAATCTCAATCCACAAACATCAATTCTCATCACTCAACGCTCAACACTCAGTCCCCAATCCTCAATCTTCAATCCTCAATCCTCAATCCTCAATCCTCAATCCACAATCGTCAATCCTCAATACTCAATCGTCAATCCTCAATCCTCAATCCTCAACCCTCAATCCTCACTCTTCAATCCTCAATTGTCAATCTCCAATCCTGAATACTCAATCTTCAATCCTCAATCCTCAATCATCAATCCTCATTCTTCAATCCCCAATACCCAATCCTCAATCTTCAATCCTCAATCCTCACTCCTCATTCTTCAATCCTCAACACCCAATCCTCAATCTTCAATCCTCAATCCTCAATCCTCAATTCTCAATCCTCAATCCTCAATCCTCGGACCTCAAACATCAACACTCAACCCTCAGTCCTCGTCCGCAATCCACAACCCTCAATCCTCAATCCTCAATCTTCAATCCTCAATCCTCAGTCCTCAAACCTCAATCCTGAATCCTCAATCCTGAATCCTCAATCTTCAGCCCTCAGTCCACAACAATCAATTGTCAGCCCTCAATCCTCAATAGAATATACCCTATTCACAGATTTCAATACTCAATCCCCAATCTTCAATCTTCAAATCTCAATCCACAAACATCAATTCTCATCACTCAACGCTCAACACTCAGTCCCCAATCCTCAATCTTCAATCCTCAATCCTCAATCCTCAATCCTCAATCCTCAATCGTCAATCCTCAATACTCAATCGTCAATCCTCAATCCTCAATCCTCAACCCTCAATCCTCAATCCTCAATCCTCAATCGTCAATCTCCAATCCTGAATACTCAATCTTCAATCCTCAATCCTCAATCCTCAATCCTCATTCTTCAATCCCCAATACCCAATCCTCAATCTTCAATCCTCAATCCTCAATCCTCAATTCTCAACACTCAATCCTCAATCCTCAGACCTCAAGCATCAATACTCAACCCTCAGTCCTCGTCCGCAGTCCACAACCCTCAATCCTCAATCCTCAAAATTGAATCATCAATATTCAATCTTCAATCCTCAATCCTCAATCCTCTATCCTCAATCCTCAATCCTGAATGTTCAATCCTCAACACCCAATCCTCAATCTTCAATCCTCAATCCTCAATCCTCAATCCTCAATCCTCAATCCTCAATCCTCAATCCTCAATCCTCATTCTTCAATCCTCAATGCCAAATCCTCAATCTTCAATCCTCAACACTCAATCCTCAATACGCAACCCTCAATCCTCAATCCTCAATACTCAATCCTCAATTCTCAATCCTCGATCCTCAGTCCTCAGTCCTCAAACCTCAATCCTCCACCCTCAGCCCTCATTCTCAATCCTAAATCCTCGATCCTTAATCCTCAATCCTCAACCTTCAATCCTCATTACTCAATATATAATCCTCAATCCTCAGTCTTCAAACCTCAATTCTGTGTCCTCAGTCCTGAATCCTCAAACTTCAGCCCTCAGTCCTCAACAATCAGTTGTCAATCCTCAGTCCTCAATAGAATATCCTCGATTCACAGCTGTCAATACTCAATACTCAATCTGCAATCTTCAAATCTCTATCCACAGACATCAATTCTCATCACTCAACCCTCAACACTCAGTCCTCAATGTTCAATCCTCAATCCTCAATTCTCTATCTTCAATCCTCAATACTGAATCTTCAATCCTAAATCCACAATCCTCAATCCTCAATCTTCAATCCTCAATCTTCAATCCCCAGTCCGCAATCCTCAATCTTCAATCCTCAATCCTCAATCCTGAATCCTCAATCTTCAGGCCTCAGTCCTCAACAATCAGTTGTCAATCCTCAATGCTCAATACAACATCATCAATTCACAGTTTTCAGTACTCAATACTCAATCTGCAATCTTCAATTCTCTTTCCACAGACATCAATTCTCATCACACAACCCTCAACACTCCGTCCCCAATCCTCAACCCTCAATCCTCAGTACTGAAACCCCAATCCCGAATCCTCAATCCTGACTCCGAAAACTTCAGTCCTCAGTCCTCAACAATCAATTGTCAAACCTCAATCCTCAATAGAATATCCACAACTCACAGTTTTCAATACACAATCCCCATCCTTCAATCTTCAAATCTCAATCCACAAACATCAATTCTCATCACTCAGCCCTCAACACTCAGTCCTCAATCTTCAATCCTCAATCCCCAATCCTCAATCTTGAATCCTCAATACTCAATCTTCAATCCTCAATCCTCAATTCCCAATCCTCAACACACAATCCTCAATCTTCAATCCTCAATCCTCAATCCTCAATCCTCAATCCTCAATTCTCAATCCTCAATCCTCAATCCTCAGACCTCAAACATCAATACTCAACCCTCAGTCCTCGTCCTCAATCCACAACCCTCAATCCCTGATCCTCAATCTTTAATACTCAATCCTCAATCCTCAATGTTCAATCCTCAATACCCAATCCTCAATCTTCAATCCTCAATCCTCAATACTCAATTCTCAGCCCCCAATCCTCAGTCCTCAGTCCTCAAACATCAATCCTCAAACCTCAACCCTCATCATCAATCCTCAATCCTCAGTCCTCAATCCTCAGTCTTCAATCCTCAATACTCAATATTCAATCATCAATCCTCAGTCCTCAAACCTTAATTCTGAATCCTCAATCCTGCATCCTCGATCTTCAGCACTCAGTCCTCAACAATCAGTTGTCAATCCTCAATCCCCAATAGAATATCATCTATTCACTGTTTTCAATGCTCAATACTCAATCTGCAATGTTCAAATCTCTATCCAGAAACATCAATCCTCATCACTCAACCCTGGACGCTCAGTCCTCAATGTTCAACCCTCAATCCTCAATTCTCAACCTTCAATCCTCAATACTGAATCTTCAATCCTCAATCCTCTGTAATCAATCCTCAATCTTCAATACTCAATCGTCAATCCTCAGTCCTCAATCCTCAATCCTCAGTCCTCAATCCTCAATCCTCGATCCTCAATCCTCAATCGCCAATCCTCAGTCCTCATTATACAATCCTCAATACCCAATCCTCAATCTTCAATCCTTAATCCTCAATCTTAACCTCCAATCCTCAATACTCAATCTTCAATAATCAATCCTCAATTCTCAATCCACAATACTCAATCCACAATCGTCAACCTTCAATCCCCAATCCTCAATCCTCAGTCCTCAATGTTCAATGCGCAATATCCAATCCTCAATCTTCAATCCTCAACCCTCAATCCTGAATCCACAATCCTCAATCCTCAATCCTCAATCCTCAGTCCTCAAACATCAAACCTGAATCCTCAATCCTGAATCCTCAGTCTTCAGACCTCAGTCCTCAACAATCAGTCGTCAGTTTTCAATCCTCAATAGAATATCATCAATTCACAGTTTTCAATACTCAATACTCAATCTGCAATCTTCAAATCTCTATCCACAAACATCAATTCTCATCATTCAACCCTCAGCACTCAGTCCCCAAGCCTCAATCTTCAATCCTCAATCCTCAACCCTCAATCCTCGACACTCAATCTTCAATCCTCAATCGTCAGCCTTCAATCCTCAATACTCAGTCTTCAATCCTCAATCCTCAATCCTCATTCCTCAATCCTCATTCTTCAATCCTCAATACCCAATCCCCAATCTTCAACCCTCAATCCTCAATCCTCGATCCTCAATCTTCAATTCTCAATACTCAATCTTCAATCCTCCATCCTCAATCCTCAATCCTCAATCCTCAATCCTCAATCGTCAGGCTTCAAACCTCAATACTCAATCTTCAATCCTCAATCCTCAATCGTCATTCCTCAATCCTCATCCTTCAATCCTCAATACCCAGTCCTCAATCTTCAATCCTCAATCCTCAAACCTCAACTCTCAATCCTCAATCCTCAGTCCTCAGTCCCCAAACCTCAATCCTCGTTCCTCAAACCTCAATCCTCAACCCTCAGTCCTCACCCTCAATTCTCAATTCTCAATCCTCAATCCTCAATCCTCAATCTTCAATCCTCAATAATCAATCTCCAATCCTGGATCCTCAATCCCCAATACTCAATCCTTAATCCTCAATCTTCAATCCTCAATCCACAGTACTCAATCTTCAATCCTCAATCCTCAATCCTCAATCATCAATCCTCAATTATCAATCCTCAATCTTCAATACTCAATCCTCAACCCTCAATCCTCAATCCTCAATACTCAACAATCAATCCTCAATTCTCAATACTCAATAGAATATCCTGAATTCTCATGATTCTATACTCAAACCTCAATCCTCAACCCTCAGCCCTCATTCTCAATCCTCAATCCACAATCCTCAAACTTCAATCCTCAACCGTCAGTCTTCGTCCTCAATCCTCAACCCTCAATCCTCAATCATCCCATCTTCAATCATCAATACTCAATCTTCATTCGTCAGTCCTCAATCCTCAGTCCTCAAACCTCAATCCTGAATCCTCAATCCTGAATCCTCAACCTTCATCACACAGTCCTCAACAATCAGTTGTCAATCCTCAATTCTCAACAGAATATCATCAATTCACAGTATTCAATACTCAATACTCAATCTGCAATCTTCGAATCTCTATCCACAAACATCAATTCTCATCACTCAACCCTCAACACTCAGTCTTCAATCCTCAATCCTCAACCCTCAATCCTCAATCCTCATTCTTAAATCCTCAACACCCAATCCTCAATCTTCAATCCTCAATCCTCAATCCTCAATTCTCAATCCTCAATCCTCAATCCTCAGACTTCAAACAGCAATACTCAACCCTCAGTCCTCGTCCTCAATCTACAACCATCAATCCCCAATCCTCAATCTTCAATCATCAATATTCAATATTCAGTCCTCAATCCTCAATCCTCAATCCTCAATCCTCAATCCTCAATGTTCAATCCGCAATACCCAATCCTCAATCTTCAATCCTCAATCCTCAATCCTCAATCCTCAATCCTCAATCCTCAATCTTCAATCCTCAATACTCAATCTTCAACCCTCAACCCTCAATCATCAAACCTTAATTCTGAATCCTCAATCCTGCATCCTCAATATTCAGCCCTCAGTCCTCAACAATCAGTTGTCAATCCTCAATCCCCAATAGAATATCATGAATTCACTGTTTTCAATGCTCAATAATCAATCTGTAATCTTCAAATCTCTATCCAGAAACATCAATCCTCATCACTCAACCCAGGACGCTCAGTCCTCAATGTTCAATCCTCAATCCTCAATTCTCAACCTTCAATCCTCAATACTGAGTCTTCAATCCTCAATCCTCAATCCTCAATCCTCAATCCTCAATCCTCTGTAATCAATCCTCAATCTTCAATACTCAATCGTCAATCCTCAGTCCTCAATCCTCAATCCTCAGTCCTCAATCCTCAATCCTCAATCCTCAATCCTCAATCCTCAATCCTCAATTCTCAATCCTCAATCTTCATTCCTCAATCCTCATTCTTCATTCCTCAATACCCAATCCTCAATCTTCAATCCTCAATCCTCAATCCTCAACTCTCAGCCCCCAATCCTCAGTCCTCAGTCCTCAAACATCAATCCTCAAACCTCAGCCCTCATCATCAATTCTCAATCCTCAATCCTCAATCCTCAATCTTCAATCCTCAATACTCAATATTCAATCCTCAATCCTCAGTCCTCAAACCTCAATTCTGAATCCTCAATCCTGCATCCTCAATCTTCAGCCCTCAGTCCTCAACACTCAGTTGTCAATCCTCAATCCCCAATAGAATATCATCAGTTCACTGTTTTCAATGCTCAATACTCAATCTGCAATCTTCAAGTCTCTATACAGAAACATCAAACCTCATCACTCAACCCTGGACGATCAGTCCTCAATCCTCAATCCTCAATCCTCAATCCTCAATCTTCAATCCTCAGTCCTCAATCCTCAATCCTCGATCCTCAATCTTCAATCCTCAATTATCAATCCTCAATCTTCAATACTCAATCCTCAACCCTCAATCCTCAGTCCTCAATACTCAACCATCAATCCTCAATTCTCAATACTCAATAGAATATCCTGAATTCTCAGGATTCTATACTCAAACCTCAATCCTCAACCCTCAGCCCTCATTCTCAATCCTCAATCCAAAATCCTCAAACCTCAGTCCTCAACCGTCAGTCCTCGTCCTCAATCCTCAACCCTCAATCCTCAGTCCTCCCATCTTCAATCATCAATACTCAATCTTCAATTGTCAAACCTCAATCCTCAGTCCTCAAACCTCAATCCTGAATCCTCAATCCTGAATCCTCAATCTTCAGCCCTGATTCCTCAACAATCAGTTGTCAATCCTCAATCCTCGATAGAATATCGTCAATTCACAGTTTTCAGTACTCAATACTGAATCTGCATTCTTCTGATCTCTATCCACGGTCATCAATTCTCATCACTCAACCCTCAACACTCAGTCCGCAATGTTCAATCCTCAATCCTCAATTCTCAATCTTCAATCCTCAATACTGAATCTTCAATCCTCAATCCTCAATCCTCAATCCTCAATTCTCAATCCTCAATCCTCAATCGTCAATCTTCAATCCTCAATGCTCAATCTTCAATCGTCAATCCTCAATACTCAAACCTCAATCCTCAATCCTCATTCTTCAATCCTCAATACCCAATCCTCAATCTTCAGTCCTCAATCCTCAATCGTCAATCCTCAATCCTCAATCCTCAATCCTCAGTCCTCAAACCTCAATCCTCGACCCCCAGCCCTCATCCTCAATCCTCAATCATCAATCCTCAATCCTCAATCTTCAATCCTCAGTACTCAATCTTCAATCCTCAATCCTCAGTCCTCAATCATCAATCCTCAATGCTCAATCCTCAATCCTCAATTCTCAGTCCTCAATCCTCAATCCTCAATTCTCAATCCTCAATACTCAATCCTCAATCTTCAATCCTCAATACTCAAAATTCAATCATCAATCCTCAGTCCTCAAATCTTAATTCTGAATCCTCAATCCTGCATCCTCAATCTTCAGCCCTCAGTCCTCAACAATCAGTTGTCAATCCTCAATCCACAATAGAATATCATCAATTCACTGCTTTCAATGCTCAATACTCAATCTGCAATCTTCAAATCTCTATCCAGAAACATCAATCCTCATCACTCAACCCTGGACGCTCAGTCCTCAGTGTTCAATCCTCAATCCTCAATTCTCAACCTTCAATCCTCAATACTGAATCTTCAATCCTCAATCCTCAATCCTCAATCCTCAATCCTCAATCCTCAATCCTCTGTAATCAATCCTCAATCTTCAATACTCAATCGTCAATCCTCAGTCCTCAATCCTCAATCCTAAGTCCTCAAACCTCAATCCTCAACCCTCAACCCTCATTCTCAATCCTCAATCCACAATCCTCAAACTTCAATCCTCAACCGTCAATCCTCGTCCTCAATCCTCAACTCTCAATACTCAATCCTCCCATCTTCAATCATCAATACTCAATCTTCATTCGTCAGTCCTCAATCCTCAGTCCTCAAACCTCAATCCTGAATCCTCAATCCTGAATCCTCAATCTTCAGCACACAGTCCTCAACAATCAGTTGTCAATCCTGAATCCTCAATAGAATATCATCAATTCACAGTTTTCAATACTCAATACTCAATCTGCAGTCTTCAAGTCTCTATCCACAAACATCAATTCTCATCACTCAACCCTGAACACTCAGTCTTCAATCCTCAATCCTCAACCCTCAATCCTCAATCCTCATTCTTCAATCCTCAATACCCAATCCTCAATCGTCAATCCTCAATCCTCAATCCTCAATTCTCAATCCTCAATTCTCAATCCTCAGACTTCAAACAGCAATACTCAACCCTCAGTCCTCGTCCTCAATCCACAACCATCAATCCTCAATCCTCAATTTTCAATCATCAATATTCAATCTTCAGTCCTCAATCCTCAATCCTCAATCCTCAATCCTCAGTCCTCAATGTTCAATCCGCAATACCCAATCCTCAATCTTCAATCCTCAATCCTCAATGCTCAATCCTCAATCCTCAATCCTCAATCTTCAATCCTGAATACACAATCTTCAATCCACAATTCTCAATACTCAATCCTCAATACTCAATCCTCAATCGTCAATCCTCAATACCCAATCATCAATCCTCATCCTTCAACCCTTAATACCCAATCCTCAATCCTCAATTCTCAATCCTCAATCCTCAATCCTCAATCCTCAACCCTCAATGCTCAGTCATCAATCATCAATCCTCAATACTCAATCTTCAATCCTCAATCCTCAATCCTCAATCCTCAATCCACACTCTTCAATCCTCAACACCAAATCCTCAATCTTCAATCCTCAATCCTCAATGCTCTATTCTCAATCCTCAATCCTCAATCCTCAGACCTCAATCTTCAATCCTCAATACTCAATCTTCAATCCTCAATACTCTATCCTCAATCTTCAATCCTCAATGCTCAATCCTCAGTCCTCAAACAGCAATTCTGAATCCTCAATCCTGATTCCTCAATCTTCAGCCCTCAGTCCTCAACAATCAGTTGTCAACCCTGAATCCTCAATAGAATATCCTCAATTCACAGTTTTCAATACCCAATACACAATCTGCAATCTTCAAACCTCTATCCAAAAATATCAATTCTCATCACTCAACCCTCAAGACTCAATCTTCAATCATCAATACTCAATATTCAATCCTTGATCCTCAATCCTCAGTCCTCAATCCTCAATCCTCAATCCTCAGTCATCAATACTCAATCTTCAGTACTCAATCCTCAATCCTCAATCCTCAATCCTCAATACTCAATCCTCAATCCTCAATTCTCAATCCTCAATCTTCAATCCTCAATACTCAATCCTCAATCGTCAATCCTCAATCCCCAATCCTCAATCCTCAATCTTCAATACTCAATCCTCAACCCTCAATCCTCAATCCTCAATACTCAACAATCAATCCTCAATTCTCAATACTCAATAGAATATCCTGAATTCTCATGATTCTATACTCAAACCTCAATCCTCAACCCTCAGCCCTCATTCTCAATCCTCAATCCACAATCCTCAAACTTCAATCCTCAACCGTCAGTCTTCGTCCTCAATCCTCAACCCTCAATCCTCAATCATCCCATCTTCAATCATCAATACTCAATCTTCATTCGTCAGTCCTCAATCCTCAGTCCTCAAACCTCAATCCTGAATCCTCAATCCTGAATCCTCAACCTTCATCACACAGTCCTCAACAATCAGTTGTCAATCCTCAATTCTCAACAGAATATCATCAATTCACAGTATTCAATACTCAATACTCAATCTGCAATCTTCGAATCTCTATCCACAAACATCAATTCTCATCACTCAACCCTCAACACTCAGTCTTCAATCCTCAATCCTCAACCCTCAATCCTCAATCCTCATTCTTCAATCCTCAACACCCAATCCTCAATCTTCAATCCTCAATCCTCAATCCTCAATTCTCAATCCTCAATCCTCAATCCTCAGACTTCAAACAGCAATACTCAACCCTCAGTCCTCGTCCTCAATCTACAAACATCAATCCCCAATCCTCAATCTTCAATCATCAATATTCAATATTCAGTCCTCAATCCTCAATCCTCAATCCTCAATCCTCAATCCTCAATGTTCAATCCGCAATACCCAATCCTCAATCTTCAATCCTCAATCCTCAATCCTCAATCCTCAATCCTCAACCCTCAATCTTCAATCCTCAATACTCAATATTCAATCCTCAATCCTCAGTCCTCAAACCTCAATTCTGAATCCTCAATCCTGCATCCTCAATCTTCAGCCCTCAGTCCTCAACACTCAGTTGTCAATCCTCAATCCCCAATAGAATATCATCAGTTCACTGTTTTCAATGCTCAATACTCAATCTGCAATCTTCAAGTCTCTATCCAGAAACATCAAACCTCATCACTCAACCCTGGACGCTCAGTCCTCAATCCTCAATCCTCAATCCTCAATCCTCAATCTTCAATCCTCAGTCCTCAATCCTCAATCCTCGATCCTCAATCTTCAATCCTCAATTATCAATCCTCAATCTTCAATACTCAATCCTCAACCCTCAATCCTCAGTCCTCAATACTCAACCATCAATCCTCAATTCTCAATACTCAATAGAATATCCTGAATTCTCAGGATTCTATACTCAAACCTCAATCCTCAACCCTCAGCCCTCATTCTCAATCCTCAATCCAAAATCCTCAAACCTCAGTCCTCAACCGTCAGTCCTCGTCCTCAATCCTCAACCCTCAATCCTCAGTCCTCCCATCTTCAATCATCAATACTCAATCTTCAATCGTCAAACCTCAATCCTCAGTCCTCAAACCTCAATCCTGAATCCTCAATCCTGAATCCTCAATCTTCAGCCCTGATTCCTCAACAATCAGTTGTCAATCCTCAATCCTCGATAGAATATCGTCAATTCACAGTTTTCAGTACTCAATACTGAATCTGCATTCTTCTGATCTCTATCCACGGTCATCAATTCTCATCACTCAACCCTCAACACTCAGTCCGCAATGTTCAATCCTCAATCCTCAATTCTCAATCTTCAATCCTCAATACTGAATCTTCAATCCTCAATCCTCAATCCTCAATCCTCAATTCTCAATCCTCAATCCTCAATCGTCAATCTTCAATCCTCAATGCTCAATCTTCAATCGTCAATCCTCAATACTCAAACCTCAATCCTCAATCCTCATTCTTCAATCCTCAATACCCAATCCTCAATCTTCAGTCCTCAATCCTCAATCGTCAATCCTCAATCCTCAATCCTCAATCCTCAGTCCTCAAACCTCAATCCTCGACCCCCAGCCCTCATCCTCAATCCTCAATCATCAATCCTCAATCCTCAATCTTCAATCCTCAGTACTCAATCTTCAATCCTCAATCCTCAGTCCTCAATCATCAATCCTCAATGCTCAATCCTCAATCCTCAATTCTCAGTCCTCAATCCTCAATCCTCAATTCTCAATCCTCAATACTCAATCCTCAATCTTCAATCCTCAATACTCAATATTCAATCATCAATCCTCAGTCCTCAAATCTTAATTCTGAATCCTCAATCCTGCATCCTCAACCTTCAGCCCTCAGTCCTCAACAATCAGTTGTCAATCCTCAATCCACAATAGAATATCATCAATTCACTGCTTTCAATGCTCAATACTCAATCTGCAATCTTCAAATCTCTATCCAGAAACATCAATCCTCATCACTCAACCCTGGACGCTCAGTCCTCAGTGTTCAATCCTCAATCCTCAATTCTCAACCTTCAATCCTCAATACTGAATCTTCAATCCTCAATCCTCAATCCTCAATCCTCAATCCTCAATCCTCAATCCTCTGTAATCAATCCTCAATCTTCAATACTCAGTCGTCAATCCTCAGTCCTCAATCCTCAATCCTAAGTCCTCAAACCTCAATCCTCAGTCCTCAATGTTCAATGCGCAATATCCAACCCTCAGTCTTCAATCCTCAACCCTCAATCCTGAATCCTCAATCCTCAATCCTCAATCCTCAATGCTCAACAATCAATCCTCAATTCTCAAATCTCAATAGAATATCCTGAATTCTCAGGATTCTATACTCAAACCTCAATCCTCAACCCTCAACCCTCATTCTCAATCCTCAATCCACAATCCTCAAACTTCAATCCTCAACCGTCAATCCTCGTCCTCAATCCTCAACTCTCAATACTCAATCCTCCCATCTTCAATCATCAATACTCAATCTTCAATCGTCAGTCCTCAATCCTCAGTCCTCAAACCTCAATCCTGAATCCTCAATCCTGAATCCTCAATCTTCAGCACACAGTCCTCAACAATCAGTTGTCAATCCTCAATCCTCAATAGAATATCATCAATTCACAGTTTTCAATCTCAATACTCAATCTGCAATCTTCAAATCTCTATCCACAAACATCAATTTTCATCACTCAACCCTCAACACTCAGTCCTCAATCCTCAATCCTCAACCCTCAATCCTCAATCCTCATTCTTCAATCCTCTATACCCAATCCTCAATCTTCAATCCTCAATCCTCAATCCTCAATTCTCATTCCTCAATCCTCAATCCTCAGACTTCAAACAGCAATACACAACCCTCAGCCCTCGTCCTCAATCCTCAACCATCAATCCTCAATCCTCAATTTTCAATCGTCAATATTCAATATTCAGCCCTCAATTCTCAATCCTCAATCCTCAGTCCTCAATGTTCAATGCGCAATATCCAATCCTCAATCTTCAATCCTCAACCCTCAATCCTGAATCCTCAATCCTCAATCCTCAATCCTCAATCCTCAGTCCTCAAACATCAAACCTGAATCCTCAATCCTGAATCCTCAATCTTCAGACATCAGTCCTCAACAATCAGTCGTCAATTCTCAATCCTCAATAGAATATCATCAATTCACAGTTTTCAATACTCAATACTCAATCTGCAATCTTCAAATCTCTATCCACAAACATCAATTCTCATCATTCAACCCTCAACACTCAGTCCCCAATCCTCAATCTTCAATCCTCAATCCTCAATCCTCAATCCTCGATCCTCAATCTTCAATCCTCAATCGTCAGCCTTCAATCCTCAATACTCAGTCTTCAATCCTCAATCCTCAATCCTCATTCCTCAATCCTCATTCTTCAATCCTCAATACCCAATCCTCAATCTTCAATCCTCAATCCTCAATCCTCAACTCTCAATCCTCAATCCTCAGTCCTCAGTCCTCAAACCTCAATCCTCAACCCTCAGCCCTCATCCTCAACACTCAATCCTCAATCTTCAATCCTCAATCCTCAATCCTCAATACTCAACCTTCAATCCTCAATCCTCTGTCCTCAAACCTCAATTCTGAATCCTCAATCCTGAGTCCTCAATCTTCAGCCCTCAATCTTCAACAATCAGTAGTCAATCCTCAATCCTCAGTAGAATATCCTCAATTCACAGTTTTCAACACTCAGTACTGAATCTTCAATCCTCCATCCTCAATCCTCAATCCTCAATCCTCAATCCTCAATCATCAATCCTCAATTATCAATCCTCAATCTTCAATACTCAATCCTCAACCCTCAATCCTCAATCCTCAATACTCAACAATCAATCCTCAATTCTCAATACTCAATAGAATATCCTGAATTCTCAGGATTCTATACTCAAACCTCAATCCTCAACCCTCAGCCCTCATTCTCAATCCTCAATCCACAATCCTCAAACTTCAATCCTCAACCGTCAGTCCTCGTCCTCAATCGTCAACCCTCAATCCTCAATCATCCCATCTTCAATCTTCAATACTCAATCTTCATTCGTCAGTCCTCAATCCTCAGTCCTCAAACCTCAATCCTGAATCCTCAATCCTGAATCCTCAATCTTCAGCACACAGTCCTCAACAATCAGCTGTCAATCCTGAATCCTCAATAGAATATCATCAATTCACAGTTTTCAATACTCAATACTCAATCTGCAGTCTTCAAGTCTCTATCCACAAACATCAATTCTCATCACTCAACCCTGAACACTCAGTCTTCAATCCTCAATCCTCAACCCTCAATCCTCAATCCTCATTCTTCAATCCTCAATACCCAATCCTCAATCGTCAATCCTCAATCCTCAATCCTCAATTCTCAATCCTCAATTCTCAATCCTCAGACTTCAAACAGCAATACTCAACCCTCAGTCCTCGTCCTCAATCCACAACCATCAATCCTCAATCCTCAATTTTCAATCATCAATATTCAATCTTCAGTCCTCAATCCTCAATCCTCAATCCTCAATCCTCAGTCCTCAATGTTCAATCCGCAATACCCAATCCTCAATCTTCAATCCTCAATCCTCAATCCTCAATCCTCAATCCTCAATCCTCAATCTTCAATCCTGAATACACAATCTTCAATCCACAATTCTCAATACTCAATCCTCAATACTCAATCCTCAATCGTCAATCCTCAATACCCAATCATCAATCCTCATCCTTCAATCCTTAATACCCAATCCTCAATCCTCAATTCTCAATCCTCAATCCTCAATCCTCAATCCTCAACCCTCAATCCTCAGTCATCAATCATCAATCCTCAATACTCAATCTTCAATCCTCAATCCTCAATCCTCAATCCTCAATCCTCACTCTTCAATCCTCAACACCAAATCCTCAATCTTCAATCCTCAATCCTCAATGCTCTATTCTCAATCCTCAATCCTCAATCCTCAGACCTCAATCTTCAATCCTCAATACTCAATCTTCAATCCTCAATACTCAATCCTCAATCTTCAATCCTCAATGCTCAATCCTCAGTCCTCAAACAGCAATTCTGAATCCTCAATCCTGATTCCTCAATCTTCAGCCCTCAGTCCTCAACAATCAGTTGTCAACCCTGAATCCTCAATAGAATATCCTCAATTCACAGTTTTCAATACCCAATACACAATCTGCAATCTTCAAACCTCTATCCAAAAATATCAATTCTCATCACTCAACCCTCAAGACTCAATCTTCAATCATCAATACTCAATATTCAATCCTTAATCCTCAATCCTCAGTCCTCAATCCTCAATCCTCAATCCTCAGTCATCAATACTCAATCTTCAGTACTCAATCCTCAATCCTCAATCCTCAATCCTCAATACTCAATCCTCAATCCTCAATACTCAATCCTCAATCTTCAATCCTCAATACTCAATCCTCAATCGTCAATCCTCAATCCCCAATCCTCAATCCTCATCCTTCAATCCTTAATACCCAATCCTCAATCTTCAATCCTCAATCCTCAAGCCTCAATTCTCAATCCTCAATCCTCAATCCTCAATCCTCAATCCTCAATCCTCAATCCTCAATCATCAATCTTCAATCCTCAATACTCAATCTTCAATCGTCAGTCCTCAATCCTCAATCCTCAATCCTCATTCTTCAATCGTTAACACCAAATCCTCAATTTTCAATCCTCAATCCTCAATCTTCAATCCTCAATCATCAATCCTCAATCCTCAATTCTCAATCCTCAATCCTCAGTCCTTAGTCCTCAAACGTCAATATTCAACCCTCAGTCCTGGTCCCCAATCCACAACCCTCAATCCTCAATCCTCAATCTTCAATCATCAATATTCGATCTTCAGTACTCAACCCTCAATCTTCAATCCTCAATCCTCAATGTTCAATCCTCAATACCCAATCCTCAATCTTCAATACTCAATCCTCAATCCTCAATCAACAATCCTCAATCCTCAATCATCAATCCTCAATCTTCAATCCTCAATGCTCAACCTTTAATCCTCAATCCTCAATCCTCAATCTTCAATCATCAATCCTCAATCCTCAATCCTCAAACCTCAATCCTCAATCCTCAATCTTCAATCCTCAATACTCAATCTTCAATCCTCAATCGTCAATCCTCAATCCTCAGTCCTCATTCTTCAATCCTCAATACCCAATCCTAAATCTTCAATCCTCAATCCTCAATCCTCAATTCTCAATCCTCTATCCTCAATCCTCAGACCTCAAACATCAATACTCAACCCTCAGTCCTCGTCCTGAATCCACAACCCTCAATCCTCAATCCCCAACTTTGAATCATCAATATTCAATCTTCAATACTCAACCCTCAATCCTCAATCCTCAATCCTCAATCCTCAATGTTCGATCCTCAATACCCAATCTTCAATCTTCAATCCTCGATCCTCAATCCTCAATCCCCAATCCTCAATCCTCAATAGTCAGTACTCAAACCACAGTCCTGAATGCTCAATCCTGAATCCTCAATCTTCAGACCTCAGTCCTCAACAATCAGTTGACAATCCTCAATCCTCACTAGAATATCCTCAGTTCAGTGTTTTCCATACGCAATACTCAATCTGCAATCTTCATATCTCTATCCACAAACATCAATTCTCATCACTCAACCATCAACTCTCAGTACCCAATCCCCAATCTTCAATCGTCAATCCTCAGTCCTCAGTCCTCAATCCTCAATCCTCAATCTTCAATCCTCAATACTCAATCTTCAATCCTCAAACCTCAATCCTCAATCCTCAATCTTCAATCCTCAATCCTTAATCCTCAATCCTCAATGCTCATTCTTCAATCCTCAATACCCAATCTTCAATCTTCAATACTCAATCCTCAATCCTCAACTCTCAATCCTCAATCCTCAATCCTCAGTCCTCAAACCTCAATCCTCAACTCTCAGCCCTCATCTTCAATACTCAATCCTCAATCCTCAGTCTCAATCTTCAATTCTCAATACTCAATCTTCAATCCTCAATCCTGAATCCCAATCCTCAATACTCAGTCCTCAATCCTCAACCTTCAATCCTCAATACTCAATCTTCAATCCTCAATCCTCAATCCTCAATCCTCAATCCTCATTCATCAATCCTCAATACCCAACCCTCAATCTTCAATCCTCAATCCTCAATCCTCAATTCTCAATCCTCAATCCTCAATCCTCAGACCTCAGACATCAGTACTCAACACTCAGTCCTCGTCCTCAATCCACAACCCTCAATCCTCAATCATCAATCTTCAATCATCAATATTCAATCATCAGACCTCAATCCTCAATCCTCAATCCTCAATGTTCAATCCGCAATACCCAATACTCAATCTTCAATCCTCAATCCTCAATCCTCAATCCTCAATCCTCAATCCTCAATCCTCAATCCTCTATCCTCAATCCTCAGTCCTCAAACCTCAATCCTGGATCCTCAATCCTGAATCCTCAATCTTCAGACCTCAGTCCTCAACAATCAGTTGTCAATTCTCAATCCTCATTAGAATATCATCAATTCACATTTTTCAATACTCAATACTCAATCTGCAATCTTTAAATCTCTATCCACTAACACCAATTCCCATCACTCAACCCTCAAGACTCAGTCCCCAGTCCTCAATGTTCAATCCTCAATCCTCAGTCCTCAATCCTCAGTCCTCAATCCTCAAACCTCGATCCTCAACCCTCAGCCCTCATCCTCAATCCTCGATCCTCAATCCTCAATCCTCAATCTTCAATCCTCAATACTCAATCTTCAATCCTCAATCCTGAATCCTCAATCCACAATCCTCAATCCTCAATCCTCAGTCATCAATACTCAATCTTCAGTACTCAATCCTCAATCCTCAATCCTCAACCCTCAATCCTCAACCCCCAATCCTCATTCCTCAAACCTCAACCCTGAGCCCTCAATCCTGAATCCTCAATCCTCAATCCTCAATCCTCTGTCCTCAAACCACAATCCTGAATCCTCAATCCTGAATCCTCAATCCTGAATCCTCAATCCTCAATCCGCAATCCTCAATATTCAATCCTCAATACCCAATCCTCAATCTTCAATCCTCAATCCTCAATCCTCAATCCTCAATCCTCAATCCTCAATCCTCTGTCCTCAAACCACAATCCTGAATCCTCAATTCTGAATCCTCAATCTTCAACTCTCAGTCCTCAACAATCAGTAGTCAATCCTCAATCCTCAATAGAATATCCTCAGTTCGGAGTTTTCCATACGCAATACTCAATCTGCAATCTTCAAATCTCTATCCACAAACATCAATTGTCATCACTCAGCCCTCAACACTCAGTCCCCAATCCTCAATCTTAAATCCTCAATCCTCAATCCTCAATCCTCAATCCTCAATCCTCAATCCTCAATCTTCAATCCTCAATACTCAATCTTCAATACTCAATCCTCAATCCTCAATCCTCAATCCTCATTCTTCAATCCTCAACACCAAATCCTCAATCTACAATCCTCAATCCTCAATCCTCTATTCTCAATCCTCAATCCTCTATTCTCAGACCTCAAACATCAACACTCAACCCTCAGTCCTCGTGCTCAATCCACAACCCTCAATCCTCAATCTTCAATCATCAATATTCAATCTTCAATCCTCAATCCTCAATCCTCAGTCCTCAATCCTCAATCCTCAATCCTCAGTCATCAATACTCAATCTTCAGTAGTCAATCCTCAATCCTCAATCCTCAATCCTCAATCCTCAATCCTCAATCCTCAATCCTCGATCCTCAATCCTCAATCCTCAATCCTCAATCCTCAACCCTCAATCTTCAATCCTCAATACTCAATCTTCAATCCTCAATCCTCAATCCTCAATCCTCAATCCTCAACCCTCAATCTTCAATCCTCAATACTCAATCTTCAATCCTCAACCCTCAATCCTCAGACCTCAAACATCAATACTCAACCCTCAGTCCTCGTCCTCAATCCACAACCCTCAATCCTCAATCCTCAACCTTCAATCATCTATATTCAATCTTCAATACTCAATCATCAATCCTCAATCCTCAATCCTGAATCCTCAATGTTCAATCCTCAATACCCAATCTTCAATCTTCAATCCTGAATCCTCAATCCACAATCCTCAATCCTCAACCCTCAGTCATCAATACTCAATCTTCAGTACTCAATCCTCAATCCTCAATCCTCAACCCTCAATCCTCAACCCCCAATCCACATTCCTCAAACCTCAACCCTCAGCCCTCAGTGCTCATCCTCAGCTCTCAATTCTCAATCCTCAGGCCTCAATCCTCAATCCTCAATCCTCATTCCTCAATCCTCAATACCCAATCCTCAATCTTCAATCCTCAATCCTCAATCCTCAATCCTCAATCCTCAACCCTCAATCCTCTGTCCTCAAACCACAATCCTGAATCCTCAATTCTGAATCCTCAATCTTCAGCCCTCAGTCCTCAACAATCAGTAGTCAATCCTCAATCCTCAATAGAATATCCTCAGTTCGGAGTTTTCCATACGCAATACTCAATCTGCAATCTTCAAATCTCTATCCACAAACATCAATTGTCATCACTCAGCCCTCAACACTCAGTCCCCAATCCTCAATCTTCAATCCTCAATCCTCAATCCTTAATCCACAATCTTCAATACTCAATCTTCAATCCTCAATCCTCAATCCTCAGTCCTCAGACCTCAATTCTGAATCTTCAATCCTGAATCCTCAACCTTGAGCCCTCAGTCCTCAACAATCAGTTGTCAATCCTCAATCCTCAATCCTCAATCCTCAATCCTCAATCCTCAATCCTCAATCCTCAATCCTCAACCTTCAATCCTCAATACTCAATCTTCAATCCTCAATCCTCAATCCTCGATCCTCAATCCTCATTCTTCAATCCTCAACACCAAATCCTCAATCTTCAATCCTCAATCCTCAATCCTCTATTCTCAATCCTCAATCCTCAATTCTCAGACCTCAAACATCAACACTCAACCCTCAGTCCTCGTGCTCAATCCACAATTCTCAATCCTCAATCCTCAATCTTCAATCATCAATATTCAATCTTCAATCCTCAATCCTCAATCCTCAGTCCTCAATCATCAATCCTCAATCCTCAATACTCAATCCTCAATGTTCAATCCTCAATACCCAATCTTCAGTCTTCAATCCTGAATCCTCAATCCACAATCCTCAATCCTCAACCCTCAGTCATCAATACTCAATCTTCAGTACTCAATCCTCAATCCTCAATCCTCAACCCTCAATCCTCAACCCCCAATCCTCATTCCTCAAACCTCAACCCTCAGCCCTCAGTGCTCATCCTCAGCTCTCAATTCTCAATCCTCAGGCCTCAATCCTCAATCCTCAATCCTCATTCCTCAATCCTCAATACCCAATCCTCAATCTTCAATCCTCAATCCTCAATCCTCAGTCCTCAAACCTCAATCCTCAACCCTCAGCCCTCATCTTCAATCCTCAATTCTCAATCTTCAATTCTCAATACTCAATCTTCAATCCTCAACCCTCAATTCTCAATCCTCAATACTCAATCCTCAATCGTTAATCCTCGATCCCCAATCCTCAATCTTCAATACTCAATCCTCAATCCTCAATCCACAATCCTCAATCTTCAATCCTCAATACTCAATCTTCAATCCTCAATCTTCAATCCTCAATCCTCAATCCTCAATTCTGAATCCTCAATCCTCAATCTTCAGACCTCAGGCCTCAATACTCAACCCTCAGTCCTCGTCCTCAATCCACAACCCTCAATCCGCAATCGTCAATCTTGAATCATCAATATTCAATCTTCAGTCCTCAATCCTCAATCGTCAATCCTCCATCCTCAATCCTCAATCCTCAATGTTCAATCCGCAATACGCAATCCTCAATCGTCAATCCTCAATCCTCAATCCTCAATCCTCAATCCTCAATCCTCAATCCTCAATCCTCAATCCTCAGCCCTCAATGTTCAATCCGCAATACCCAATCCTCAATCTTCAATCCTCAATCCTCAATCCTCAATCCTCAATCCTCAAACTTCAGATCTCAGGCCTCAATACTCAACCCTCAGTCCTCGTCCTCAATCCACAACCCTCAACCCTCAATCCTCAATCTTCAATCATCAGTATTCAATCTTCAATCCTCAATCCTCAATCCTCAGTCCTCAATCCTCAATCCTCAATCCTCAGTCATCAATACTCAATCTTCAGTACTCAATCCTCAATCCTCAATCCTCAATCCTCAATCCTCAATCCCCAATCCTCAATCCTCAATACTCAATCCTCAATGTTCAATCCTCTATACCCAATCCTCAATCTTCATTCCTCAATTCTCAATCCTCAATCCTCAGCATTCAATCCTCAATACTCAATCTTCAATCCTCAATCCTCAAACCTCAATCTTCAATCTTCAATCCTCAATCCTCAATCCTCAATCCTCAATCCGCATTCTTCAATCCTCAATACCCAATCCTAAATCTTTAACCCTCAATCCTCAATCCTCAATTCTCAATCCTCAATCCTCAGTCCTCAGTCCTCAAACCTCAACCCTCAACCCTCAGCCCTCATCGTCAATCCTCAATCCTCAATCCTCAATCCTCAATCTTTAATCCTGAATACACAATCTTCAATCCTCAATTCTCAATACTCAATCCTCAATACTCAATCCTCAATCCTCAATCCTCAGTCCTCAATCCTCAATCCTCAGCCCTCAACCCACAATCCTGGATCCTCAATCATGAATCCTCAATCTTCAGACCTCAGTCCTCAACAATCAGTTGTCAGTTCTCAATCTTCAATAGAATATCATCAATTCACAGTTTTCAATACTCAATACTCAATCTGCAATCTTTAAATCTCTATCCTCAAACACCAATTCTCATCACTCAGCCCTCAATACTCAGTCCCCAGACCTCAATCGTCAATCCTCAATCCTCAATCCTCAATCCTCAATCCTCAATCCTCAATCCTCAATCCTCTGTCCTCAATCCTCAATCTTCAATCCTCAATACTCAACCTTCAATCCCCAATCCTCAATCCTCAGTCCTCAATCCTCAATCCTCATTCTTCAATCCTCAATACCCAATCCTCAATCTTCAATCCTCAATCCTCAATCCTCTATTCTCAATCCTCAATCCTCAATCCCCAGACCTCAGACATCAATACTCAACCCTCAGTCCTCGTCCTCAATCCACAACCCTCAATCCTCAGTCCTCAATCTTGAATCATCAATATTCAATCTTCAGTCCTCAATCCTCAATCCTCAATCCTCAATCCTCAATCCTCAATCCTCAATGTTCAATCCGCAATACCCCATTCCCAATCTTCAATCCTCAAACCTCAATCCTCAATCCTCAATCCTCAATCCTCAATCCTCAATCCTCAGTCCTCAACCCACAATCCTGGATCCTCAATCATGAATCCTCAATCTTCAGACCTCAGTCCTCAACAATTAGTTGTCAATTCTCAATCCTCAATAGAATATCATCAATTCACAGTTTTCAATACTCAATACTCAATCTGCAATCTTTAAATATCTATCCTCAAACACCAATTCTCATCACTCAACCCTCAATACTCAGTCCCCAGACCTCAATCGTCAATACTCAATCCTCAATCCTCAATCCTCAATCCTCAACATTCAATCCTCAATACTCAATCTTCAATCCTCAATCCTCAAACCTCAATCCTCAATCTTCAATCCTCAATCCTCAATCCTCAATCCTCAGTCCTCATTCTTCAATCCTCTATACCCAATCCTAAATCTTTAACGCTCAATCCTCAATCCTCAATTCTCAATCCTCAATCCTCAGTCCTCAGTCCTCAAACCTCAATCCTCAACCCTCAGCCCTCATCGTCAATCCTCAATCCTCAATCCTCAATCCTCAATCCTCAACATTCAATCCTCAATACTCAATCTTCAATCCTCAATCCTCAAACCTCAATCCTCAATCTTCAATCCTCAATCCTCAATCCTCAATCCTCAGTCCTCATTCTTCAATCCTCTATACCCAATCCTAAATCTTTAACGCTCAATCCTCAATCCTCAATTCTCAATCCTCAATCCTCAGTCCTCAGTCCTCAAACCTCAATCCTCAACCCTCAGCCCTCATCGTCAATCCTCAATCCTCAATCCTCAGTCCTCAAACCACAATCCTGAATCCTCAATCCTGAATACTCAATCTTCAATCCTCAATCCTCAATCCTCAATCCTCAATCCTCATTCTTCAATCCTCAATACCCAATCCTCAATCTTCAATCCTCAATCCTCAATCCTCAATTCTCAATCCTCAATCCTCAGTCCTCAGTCCTCAAACCTCAATCCTCAACCCTCAGACCACATCGTCAATCCTCAACCCTCAATCCTCAATCCTCAATCTTCAAAGCTCAATACTCAATCTTCAATCCTCAATCCAAAATCCTCTATATTCAATCCTCAATACTCAATTCTCAATCCTCAATAATCAATATTCAACACACAACCCTCAACGACCATCCTCAGTACACACTAATCAATCCTCAATTCTCAATACTCAATAGAATATCCTGAATTCTCATGGTTCAATACTCAAACCGCAATATTCAATAATCATATCTCAATCCTCAAACATCAATTCTAAACACTCAATCCTCAACACTCAGTCCTCTCTCTTCAATCCTCCATCCTCAACCCTCAATCCTCAAGCGTCAATCCTCAATCCTCAATCCTCAACCCTCAATCCTCAGTCCTCAAACCTCAATCCCGAATCCTCAATCCTGAATCTTCAACCTTCAGACCTCAGTCCTCAACAATCAATTGTCAATCCTCAATCCTCAATAGAATATCCTCAATTCACAGCTTTCAATACACAATCCCCATTCTTCAATCTTCAAATCTCAATCCACAAACATCAATTCCCATCACTCAACTCTCAACACTAAGTCCTCAATCTTCAATCCTCAATCCTCAATCCTGAATCTTCAGCCCTCAATACACAATGTTCAATCCTCAATCCTCAATTCTCAATCCTCAATACTCAATCCTCAATCGTCAATCCTCAATCCCCAATCCTCAATCTTCAATCCTCAATCCTCAATCCTCAATCCTCAATCCTCAATCCTCAATCCTCAATCCTCAATGTTCAATCCGCAATACCCAATCCTCAATCTTCAATCCTCAATCCTCAATCCTCAATCCTCAACCCTCAATCTTCAGACCTCAGGCCTCAATACTCAACCCTGAGTCCTCGTCCTCAATCCACAACCCTCAACCCTCAATCCTCAATCTTCAATCATCAGTATTCAATCTTCAATCCTCAATCCTCAATCCTCAGTCCTCAATCCTCAATCCTCAATCCTCAGTCATCAATACTCAATCTTCAGTACTCAATCCTCAATCCTCAATCCTCAATCCTCAATCCTCAATCCCCAATCCTCAATCCTCAATACTCAATCCTCAATGTTCAATCCTCTATACCCAATCCTCAATCTTCATTCCTCAATTCTCAATCCTCAATCCTCAGCATTCAATCCTCAATACTCAATCTTCAATCCTCAATCCTCAAACCTCAATCTTCAATCTTCAATCCTCAATCCTCAATCCTCAATCCTCAATCCGCATTCTTCAATCCTCAATACCCAATCCTAAATCTTTAACCCTCAATCCTCAATCCTCAATTCTCAATCCTCAATCCTCAGTCCTCAGTCCTCAAACCTCAACCCTCAACCCTCAGCCCTCATCGTCAATCCTCAATCCTCAATCCTCAATCCTCAATCTTTAATCCTGAATACACAATCTTCAATCCTCAATTCTCAATACTCAATCCTCAATACTCAATCCTCAATCCTCAATCCTCAGTCCTCAATCCTCAATCCTCAGCCCTCAACCCACAATCCTGGATCCTCAATCATGAATCCTCAATCTTCAGACCTCAGTCCTCAACAATCAGTTGTCAATTCTCAATCTTCAATAGAATATCATCAATTCACAGTTTTCAATACTCAATACTCAATCTGCAATCTTTAAATCTCTATCCTCAAACACCAATTCTCATCACTCAGCCCTCAATACTCAGTCCCCAGACCTCAATCGTCAATCCTCAATCCTCAATACTCAATCCTCAATCCTCAATCCTCAATCCTCAATCCTCTGTCCTCAATCCTCAATCTTCAATCCTCAATACTCAACCTTCAATCCCCAATCCTCAATCCTCAGTCCTCAATCCTCAATCCTCATTCTTCAATCCTCAATACCCAATCCTCAATCTTCAATCCTCAATCCTCAATCCTCTATTCTCAATCCTCAATCCTCAATCCCCAGACCTCAGACATCAATACTCAACCCTCAGTCCTCGTCCTCAATCCACAACCCTCAATCCTCAGTCCTCAATCTTGAATCATCAATATTCAATCTTCAGTCCTCAATCCTCAATCCTCAATCCTCAATCCTCAATCCTCAATCCTCAATGTTCAATCCGCAATACCCAATCCTCAATCTTCAATCCTCAAACCTCAATCCTCAATCCTCAATCCTCAATCCTCAATCCTCAATCCTCAATCCTCAATCCTCAGTCCTCAACCCACAATCCTGGATCCTCAATCATGAATCCTCAATCTTCAGACCTCAGTCCTCAACAATTAGTTGTCAATTATCAATCCTCAATAGAATATCATCAATTCACAGTTTTCAATACTCAATACTCAATCTGCAATCTTTAAATATCTATCCTCAAACACCAATTCTCATCACTCAACCCTCAATACTCAGTCCCCAGACCTCAATCGTCAATACTCAATCCTCAATCCTCAATCCTCAATCCTCAACATTCAATCCTCAATACTCAATCTTCAATCCTCAATCCTCAAACCTCAATCCTCAATCTTCAATCCTCAATCCTCAATCCTCAATCCTCAGTCCTCATTCTTCAATCCTCAATACCCAATCCTCAATCTTCAATCCTCAATCCTCAATCCTCAATTCTCAATCCTCAATCCTCAGTCCTCAGTCCTCAAACCTCAATCCTCAACCCTCAGACCACATCGTCAATCCTCAACCCTCAATCCTCAATCCTCAATCTTCAATGCTCAATACTCAATCTTCAATCCTCAATCCAAAATCCTCTATATTCAATCCTCAATACTCAATTCTCAATCCTCAATAATCAATATTCAACACACAACCCTCAACGACCATCCTCAGTACACACTAATCAATTCTCAATTCTCAATACTCAATAGAATATCCTGAATTCTCATGGTTCAATACTCAAACCGCAATATTCAATAATCATATCTCAATCCTCAAACATCAATTCTAAACACTCAATCCTCAACACTCAGTCCTCTCTCTTCAATCCTCCATCCTCAACCCTCAATCCTCAAGCGTCAATCCTCAATCCTCAATCCTCAACCCTCAATCCTCAGTCCTCAAACCTCAATCCCGAATCCTCAATCCTGAATCCTCAACCTTCAGACCTCAGTCCTCAACAATCAATTGTCAATCCTCAATCCTCAATAGAATATCCTCAATTCACAGCTTTCAATACACAATCCCCATTCTTCAATCTTCAAATCTCAATCCACAAACATCAATTCCCATCACTCAACTCTCAACACTAAGTCCTCAATCTTCAATCCTCAATCCTCAATCCTGAATCTTCAGCCCTCAATACACAATGTTCAATCCTCAATCCTCAATTCTCAATCCTCAATACTCAATCCTCAATCGTCAATCCTCAATCCCCAATCCTCAATCTTCAATCCTCAATCCTCAATCCTCAATCCTCAATCCTCAATCTTCAATCCTCAATACTCAATCTTCAATCTTCAATCCTCAATCCTCAATCCTCAATTCTCAATTCTCAATCCTCAGTCCTCAGTCCTCAAACCTCAATCCTCAACCCTCAGCCCTCATCGTCAATCGTCAATACTCAATCCTCAATCCTCAATCTTCAATCCTCAATACACAATCTTCAATCCTCAATCCTCAATCCTCAATTCTCAATCCTCAATCCTCAATTCTCAGACCTCAGACATCAATACTCAACCCTCAGTCCTCGTCCTCAATCCACAACCCTCAATACTCAATCATCAATCTTCAATCATCAATATTCAATCTTCAGTCCTCAATCCTCAATCCTCAATCCTCAATGTTCAATCCGCAATACCCAATACTCAATCTTCAATCCTCAATCCTCAATCCTCAATCCTCAATCCTCAATCCTCAATCCTCAATCCTCTATCCTCAATCCTCAGTCCTCAAACCTCAATCCTGGATCCTCAATCCTGAATCCTCAATCTTCAGACCTCAGTCCTCAACAATCAGTTGTCAATTCTCAATCCTCAATAGAATATCATCAATTCGCATTTTTCAATACTCAATACTCAATCTGCAATCTTTAAATCTCTATCCACAAACACCAATTCTCATCACTCAACCGTCAAGACTCAGTCCCCAGTCCTGAATCTTCAATCCTCAATCCTCAATCCTCAATCCTCAATCCTCAATCCTCAATCCTCAATCCTCAATCCTCTGTCCTCAAACCACAATCCTGAATCCTCAATTCTGAATCCTCAATCTTCAGCCATCAGTCCTCAACAATCAGTAGTCAATCCTCAATCCTCAATAGAATATCCTCAGTTCGGAGTTTTCCATACGCAATACTCAATCTGCAATCTTCAAATCTCTATCCACAAACATCAATTGTCGTCACTCAGCCCTCAACACTCAGTCCCCAATCCTCAATCGTCAATCCTCAACCCTCAATCCTCAATCCTCAATCTTCAATGCTCAATACTCAATCTTCAATCCTCAATCCAAAATCCTCTATATTCAATCCTCAATACTCAATTCTCAATCCTCAATAATCAATATTCAACACACAACCCTCAACGACCATCCTCAGTACACACTAATCAATTCTCAATTCTCAATACTCAATAGAATATCCTGAATTCTCATGGTTCAATACTCAAACCGCAATATTCAATAATCATATCTCAATCCTCAAACATCAATTCTAAACACTCAATCCTCAACACTCAGTCCTCTCTCTTCAATCCTCCATCCTCAACCCTCAATCCTCAAGCGTCAATCCTCAATCCTCAATCCTCAACCCTCAATCCTCAGTCCTCAAACCTCAATCCCGAATCCTCAATCCTGAATCCTCAACCTTCAGACCTCAGTCCTCAACAATCAATTGTCAATCCTCAATCCTCAATAGAATATCCTCAATTCACAGCTTTCAATACACAATCCCCATTCTTCAATCTTCAAATCTCAATCCACAAACATCAATTCCCATCACTCAACTCTCAACACTAAGTCCTCAATCTTCAATCCTCAATCCTCAATCCTGAATCTTCAGCCCTCAATACACAATGTTCAATCCTCAATCCTCAATTCTCAATCCTCAATACTCAATCCTCAATCGTCAATCCTCAATCCCCAATCCTCAATCTTCAATCCTCAATCCTCAATCCTCAATCCTCAATCCTCAATCTTCAATCCTCAATACTCAATCTTCAATCTTCAATCCTCAATCCTCAATCCTCAATTCTCAATTCTCAATCCTCAGTCCTCAGTCCTCAAACCTCAATCCTCAACCCTCAGCCCTCATCGTCAATCGTCAATACTCAATCCTCAATCCTCAATCTTCAATCCTCAATACACAATCTTCAATCCTCAATCCTCAATCCTCAATTCTCAATCCTCAATCCTCAATTCTCAGACCTCAGACATCAATACTCAACCCTCAGTCCTCGTCCTCAATCCACAACCCTCAATACTCAATCATCAATCTTCAATCATCAATATTCAATCTTCAGTCCTCAATCCTCAATCCTCAATCCTCAATGTTCAATCCGCAATACCCAATACTCAATCTTCAATCCTCAATCCTCAATCCTCAATCCTCAATCCTCAATCCTCAATCCTCAATCCTCTATCCTCAATCCTCAGTCCTCAAACCTCAATCCTGGATCCTCAATCCTGAATCCTCAATCTTCAGACCTCAGTCCTCAACAATCAGTTGTCAATTCTCAATCCTCAATAGAATATCATCAATTCGCATTTTTCAATACTCAATACTCAATCTGCAATCTTTAAATCTCTATCCACAAACACCAATTCTCATCACTCAACCGTCAAGACTCAGTCCCCAGTCCTGAATCTTCAATCCTCAATCCTCAATCCTCAATCCTCAATCCTCAATCCTCAATCCTCAATCCTCAATCCTCTGTCCTCAAACCACAATCCTGAATCCTCAATTCTGAATCCTCAATCTTCAGCCATCAGTCCTCAACAATCAGTAGTCAATCCTCAATCCTCAATAGAATATCCTCAGTTCGGAGTTTTCCATACGCAATACTCAATCTGCAATCTTCAAATCTCTATCCACAAACATCAATTGTCGTCACTCAGCCCTCAACACTCAGTCCCCAATCCTCAATCTTCAATCCTCAATTCTCAATCCTCAATCCTTAATCCACAATCTTCAATACTCAATATTCAATCTTCAATCCTCAATCCTCAATCGTCAGTCCTCATTCCTCAAACCTCAACCCTCAGCCCTCAGTCCTCATCCTCAGTTCTCAATTCTCAATGCTCAGGCCTCAATCCTCTATCCTCAATTCTCATTCTTCAATCCTCAATACGCAATCCTCAATCTTCAATCCTCAATCCTCAATCCTCAATTCTCAATCCTCAATCCTCAATCCTCAAACCTCAAACATCATTATTCAACCCTCAGTCCTGGTCCCCAATCCACAACCCTCAATCCTCGATCCACATTCCTCAATCCTCAATCCTCAATCCTGAATCCCCAATCTTCAATCCTCAATACTCAGTCCTCAATCCTCAACCTTCAATCATCAATACTCAATCTTCAGTCCTCAATCCTCAATCCTCAATCCACAATCCTCAATCCTCAGTCCTCAATCTTCAATCCTCAATACTCAATCTTCAATCCTCAATCCTCAATCCTCAATCCTCAATCCTCATTCTTCAATCCTCAACACCAAATCCTCAATCTTCAATCCTCAATCCTCAATCCTTTATTCTCAATCCTCAATCCTCAATCCTCAGACCTCAAACATCAATACTCAACCCACAGTCCTCGTCCTCAATCCACAACCCTCAATCCTCAATCCTCAATCTTCAATCATCAATATTCAATCTTCAATCCTCAATCCTCAATCCTCAATCCTCAATCTTCAATCCTCAATACTCAATCTTCAATCCTCAATCCTCAATCCTCAATCCTCAATCCTCATTCTTCAATCCTCAACACCAAATCCTCAATCTTCAATCCTCAATCCTCAATCCTCTATTCTCAATCCTCAATCCTCAATTCTCAGACCTCAAACATCAACACTCAACCCTCAGTCCTCGTGCTCAATCCACAACCCTCAATCCTCAATCCTCAATCTTCAATCATCAATATTCAATCTTCAATCCTCAATCCTCAATCCTCAGTCCTCAATCATCAATCCTCAATCCTCAATACTCAAACCTCAATGTTCAATCCTCAATACCCAATCTTCAATCTTCAATCCTGAATCCTCAATCCACAATCCTCAATCCTCAACCCTCAGTCATCAATACTCAATCTTCAGTACTCAATCCTCAATCCTCAATCCTCAACCCTCAATCCTCAACCCCCAATCCTCATTCCTCAAACCTCAACCCTCAGCCCTCAGTGCTCGTCCTCAGCTCTCAATTCTCAATCCTCAGGCCTCAATCCTCAATCCTCAATCCTCATTCCTCAATCCTCAATACCCAATCCTCAATCTTCAATCCTCAATCCTCAATCCTCAATTCTCAATCCCCAATCCTCAATCCTCAGACCACAAACGTCAATATTCAACCCTCAGTCCTGGTCCCCAATCCACAACCCTCAATCCTCAATCCTCAATCTTCAATCATCAATATTCAATCTTCAGTACTCAATCCTCAATCTTCAATCCTCAATCCTCAATGTTCAATCCTCAATACCCAATCCTCAATCTTCAATACTCAATCCTCAATCCTCAATCAATAATCCTCAATCCTCAATCATCAATCCTCAATCTTCAATCCTCAATGCTCAACCTTTAATCCTCAATCCTCAATCCTCAATCTTCAATCATCAATCCTCAATCCTCAATCCTCAATCCTCGATCCTCAATCCTCAATCTTCAATCCTCAATACTCAATCTTCAATCCTCAATCCTCAATCCTCAATCCTCAGTCCTCATTCTTCAATCCTCAATACCCAATCCTCAATCTTCAATCCTCAATCCTCAATCCTCAATTCTCAATCCTCTATCCTCAATCCTCAGACCTCAAACATCAATACTCAATCCTCAATCCTCAATCCTCAATCCTCTATCCTCAAACCTCAATCCTGGATCCTCAATCCTGAATCCTCAATCTTCAGACCTCAGTCCTCAACAATCAGTTGTCAATTCTCAATCCCCAATAGAAAATCATCAATTCACATTTTTCAATACTCAATACTCAATCTGCAATCTTTAAATCTCTATCCACAAACACCAATTCTCATCACTCAACCCTCAAGACTCAGTCCCCAGTCCTCAATCTTCAATCCTCAATCCTCAATCCTCAATCCTCAATTCTCAATCCTCAATCCTCAATCTTCAATCCGCAATACTCAATCCTCAATCCTCAATCCTCAACCCTCAATCCTCAACCCACAATCCTCATTCCTCAAACCTCAACCCTGAGCCCTCAATCCTGAATCCTCAATCCTCAATCCTCAATCCTCTGCCCTCAAACCACAATCCTGAATCCTCAATCCTGAATCCTCAATCCTCAATCCGCAATCCTCAATATTCAATCCTCAATGCTCAACCTTTAATCCTCAATCCTCAATCCTCAATCTTCAATCATCAATCCTCAATCCTCAATCCTCAAACCTCAATCCTCAATCCTCAATCTTCAATCCTCAATACTCAATCTTCAATCCTCAATCGTCAATCCTCAATCCTCAGTCCTCATTCTTCAATCCTCAATACCCAATCCTAAATCTTCAATCCTCAATCCTCAATCCTCAATTCTCAATCCTCTATCCTCAATCCTCAGAACTCAAACATCAATACTCAACCCTCAGTCCTCGTCCTGAATCCACAACCCTCAATCCTCAATCCTCAACCTTCAATCATCAATATTCAATCTTCAATCCTCAACCCTCAATCCTCAATCCTCAATCCTCAATCCTCAATGTTCAATCCTCAATACCCAATCCTCAATCTTCAATCCTCAATCCTCAATCCTCAACCCTCAATCCTCAATCCTCAATCCTCTGTCCTCAAACCACAATCCTAAATCCTCAATTCTGAATCCTCAATCTTCAGCCCTCAGTCCTCAACAATCAGTAGTCAATCCTCAATCCTCAATAGAATATCCTCAGTTCGGAGTTTTCCATACGCAATACTCAATCTGCAATCTTCAAATCTCTATCCACAAACATCAATTGTCATCACTCAGCCCTCAACACTCAGTCCCCAATCCTCAATCTTCAATCCTCAATCCTCAATCCTCAATCCTCAATCCTCAATCCTCAATCCTCAATCTTCAATCCTCAATACTCAATCTTCAATACTCAATCCTCAATCCTCAATCCTCAATCCTCATTCTTCAATCCTCAACACCAAATCCTCAATCTACAATCCTCAATCCTCAATCCTCTATTCTCAATCCTCAATCCTCTATTCTCAGACCTCAAACATCATCACTCAACCCTCAGTCCTCGTGCTCAATCCACAACCCTCAATCCTCAATCCTCAATCTTCAATCATCAATATTCAATCTTCAATCCTCAATCCTCAATCCTCAGTCCTCAATCCTCAATCCTCAATCCTCAGTCATCAATACCCAATCTTCAGTACTCAATCCTCAATCCTCAATCCTCAATCCTCAATCCTCAATCCTCAATCCTCAATCCTCAATCCTCAATCCTCAATCCTCAATCCTCAATCCTCAATCCACAATCCTCAAACCTCAATCTTCAATCCTCAATACTCAATCTTCAATCCTCAATCCTCAATCCTCAATCCTCAATCCTCAACCCTCAATCTTCAATCCTCAATACTCAATCTTCAATCCTCAATCCTCAATCCTCAGACCTCAAACATCAATACTCAACCCTCAGTCCTCGTCCTCAATCCACAACCCTCAATCCTCAATCCTCAACCTTCAATCATCAATATTCAATCTTCAATACTCAATCATCAATCCTCAATCCTCAATCCTGAATCCTCAATGTTCAATCCTCAATACCCAATCTTCAATCTTCAATCCTGAATCCTCAATCCACAATCCTCAATCCTCAACCCTCAGTCATCAATACTCAATCTTCAGTACTCAATCCTCAATCCTCAATCCTCAACCCTCAATCCTCAACCCCCAATCCACATTCCTCAAACCTCAACCCTCAGCCCTCAGTGCTCATCCTCAGCTCTCAATTCTCAATCCTCAGGCCTCAATCCTCAACCCTCAATTCTCAATCCTCAATACTCAATCCTCAATCGTTAATCCTCGATCCCCAATCCTCAATCTTCAATACTCAATCCTCAATCCTCAATCCACAATCCTCAATCTTCAATCCTCAATACTCAATCTTCAATCCTCAATACCCAATCCTCAATCTTCAATCCTCAATCCTCAATCCTCAATTCTGAATCCTCAATCCTCAATCTTCAGACCTCAGGCCTCAATACTCAACCCTCAGTCCTCGTCCTCAATCCACAACCCTCAATCCGCAATCGTCAATCTTGAATCATCAATATTCAATCTTCAGTCCTCAATCCTCAATCGTCAATCCTCCATCCTCAATCCTCAATCCTCAATGTTCAATCCGCAATACCCAATCCTCAATCGTCAATCCTCAATCCTCAATCCTCAATCCTCAATCCTCAATCCTCAATACTCAATCCTCAATCCTCAGCCCTCAACCCACAATCCTGGATCCTCAATCATGAATCCTCAATCGTCAGACCTCAGTCCTCAACAATCAGTTGTCAATTCTCAATCTTCAATAGAATATCATCAATTCACAGTTTTCAATACTCAATACTCAATCTGCAATCTTTAAATCTCTATCCTCTAACACCAATTCTCATCACTCAGCCCTCAATACTCAGTCCCCAGACCTCAGTCGTCAATCCTCAATCCTCAATACTCAATCCTCAATCCTCAATCCTCAATCCTCAATCCTCTGTCCTCAATCCTCAATCTTCAATCCTCAATACTCAACCTTCAATCCCCAATCCTCAATCCTCAGTCCTCAATCCTCAATCCTCATTCTTCAGTCCTCAATACCCAATCCTCAATCTTCAATCCTCAACCCTCAATCCTCTATTCTCAATCCTCAATCCCCAGACCTCAGACATCAATACTCAACCCTCAGTCCTCGTCCTCAATCCACAACCCTCAATCCTCAGTCCTCAATCTTGAATCATCAATATTCAATCTTCAGTCCTCAATCCTCAATCCTCAATCCTCAATCCTCAATCCTCAATCCTCAATGTTCAATCCGCAATACCCAATCCTCAATCTTCAATCCTCAATACTCAATCCTCAATCCTCAATCCTCAATCTTCAGACCTCAGGCCTCAATACTCAACCCTCAGTCCTCGTCCTCAATCCACAACCCTCAACCCTCAATCCTCAATCTTCAATCATCAGTATTCAATCTTCAATCCTCAATCCTCAATCCTCAGTCCTCAATCCTCAATCCTCAATCCTCAGTCGTCAATACTCAATCTTCAGTACTCAATCCTCAATCCTCAATCCTCAATCCTCAATCCTCAATCCCCAATCCTCAATCCTCAATACTCAATCCTCAATGTTCAATCCTCAATCCTCAGTCCTCAAACCTCAATCCTGGATCCTCAATCCTGAATCCTCAATCTTCAGACCTCAGTCCTCAACAATCAGTTGTCAATTCTCAATCCTCAATAGAATATCATCAATTCACGTTTTTCAATACTCAATACTCAATCTGCAATCTTTAAATCTCTATCCACTAACACCAATTCCCATCACTCAACCCTCAAGACTCAGTCCCCAGTCCTCAATGTTCAATCCTCAATCCTCAATCCTCAATCCTCAATCCTCAATCCTCAATCTTCAATCCGCAATACTCAATCATCAATCCTCAATCATCAGTCCTCAATCTTCAAACCTCGATCCTCAACCCTCAGCCCTCATCCTCAATCCTCGATCCTCAATCCTCAATCCTCAATCTTCAATCCTCAATACTCAATCTTCAATCCTCAATCCTGAATCCTCAATCCACAATCCTCAATCCTCAATACCCAATCTTCAATCTTCAATACTCAATCCTCAATCCTCAACTCTCAATCCTCAATCCTCAATCCTCAGTCCTCAAACCTCAATCCTCAATCCTCAGCCCTTATCTTCAATACTCAATCCTCAATCCTCAGTCTCAATCTTCAATTCTCAATACTCAGTCTTCAATCCTCAATCCTGAATTCTCAATCCTCAATACTCAGTCCTCAATCCTCAATCTTCAATCCTCAATACTCAATCTTCAATCCTCAATCCTCAATCCTCAATCCTCAATCCTCATTCTTCAATCCTCAATACCCAACACTCAATCTTCAATCCTCAATCCTCAATCCTCAATTCTCAATCCTCAATCCTCAATCCTCAGACCTCAGACATCAATACTCAACCCTCAGTCCTCGTCCTGAATCCACAACCCTCAATCCTCAATCCTCAACCTTCAATCATCAATATTCAATCTTCAATCCTCAACCCTCAATCCTCAATCCTCAATCCTCAATCCTCAATGTTCAATCCTCAATACCCAATCCTCAATCTTCAATCCTCAATCCTCAATCCTCAATCCTCAATCCTCAATCCTCAATCCTCTGTCCTCAAACCACAATCCTAAATCCTCAATTCTGAATCCTCAATCTTCAGCCCTCAGTCCTCAACAATCAGTAGTCAATCCTCAATCCTCAATAGAATATCCTCAGTTCGGAGTTTTCCATACGCAATACTCAATCTGCAATCTTCAAATCTCTATCCACAAACATCAATTGTCATCACTCAGCCCTCAACACTCAGTCCCCAATCCTCAATCTTCAATCCTCAATCCTCAATCCTCAATCCTCAATCCTCAATCCTCAATCCTCAATCTTCAATCCTCAATACTCAATCTTCAATACTCAATCCTCAATCCTCAATCCTCAATCCTCATTCTTCAATCCTCAACACCAAATCCTCAATCTACAATCCTCAATCCTCAATCCTCTATTCTCAATCCTCAATCCTCTATTCTCAGACCTCAAACATCATCACTCAACCCTCAGTCCTCGTGCTCAATCCACAACCCTCAATCCTCAATCCTCAATCTTCAATCATCAATATTCAATCTTCAATCCTCAATCCTCAATCCTCAGTCCTCAATCCTCAATCCTCAATCCTCAGTCATCAATACTCAATCTTCAGTACTCAATCCTCAATCCTCAATCCTCAATCCTCAATCCTCAATCCTCAATCCTCAATCCTCAATCCTCAATCCTCAATCCTCAATCCTCAATCCACAATCCTCAAACCTCAATCTTCAATCCTCAATACTCAATCTTCAATCCTCAATCCTCAATCCTCAATCCTCAATCCTCAACCCTCAATCTTCAATCCTCAATACTCAATCTTCAATCCTCAATCCTCAATCCTCAGACCTCAAACATCAATACTCAACCCTCAGTCCTCGTCCTCAATCCACAACCCTCAATCCTCAATCCTCAACCTTCAATCATCAATATTCAATCTTCAATACTCAATCATCAATCCTCAATCCTCAATCCTGAATCCTCAATGTTCAATCCTCAATACCCAATCTTCAATCTTCAATCCTGAATCCTCAATCCACAATCCTCAATCCTCAACCCTCAGTCATCAATACTCAATCTTCAGTACTCAATCCTCAATCCTCAATCCTCAACCCTCAATCCTCAACCCCCAATCCACATTCCTCAAACCTCAACCCTCAGCCCTCAGTGCTCATCCTCAGCTCTCAATTCTCAATCCTCAGGCCTCAATCCTCAATCCTCAATCCTCATTCCTCAATCCTCAATACCCAATCCTCAATCTTCAATCCTCAATCCTCAATCCTCAGTCCTCAAACCTCAATCGTCAACCCTCAGCCCTCATCTTCAATCCTCAATTCTCAATCTTCAATTCTCAATACTCAATCTTCAATCCTCAACCCTCAATTCTCAATCCTCAATACTCAATCCTCAATCGTTAATCCTCGATCCCCAATCCTCAATCTTCAATACTCAATCCTCAATCCTCAATCCACAATCCTCAATCTTCAATCCTCAATACTCAATCTTCAATCCTCAATACCCAATCCTCAATCTTCAATCCTCAATCCTCAATCCTCAATTCTGAATCCTCAATCCTCAATCTTCAGACCTCAGGCCTCAATACTCAACCCTCAGTCCTCGTCCTCAATCCACAACCCTCAATCCGCAATCGTCAATCTTGAATCATCAATATTCAATCTTCAGTCCTCAATCCTCAATCGTCAATCCTCCATCCTCAATCCTCAATCCTCAATGTTCAATCCGCAATACCCAATCCTCAATCGTCAATCCTCAATCCTCAATCCTCAATCCTCAATCCTCAATCCTCAATACTCAATCCTCAATCCTCAGCCCTCAACCCACAATCCTGGATCCTCAATCATGAATCCTCAATCGTCAGACCTCAGTCCTCAACAATCAGTTGTCAATTCTCAATCTTCAATAGAATATCATCAATTCACAGTTTTCAATACTCAATACTCAATCTGCAATCTTTAAATCTCTATCCTCTAACACCAATTCTCATCACTCAGCCCTCAATACTCAGTCCCCAGACCTCAGTCGTCAATCCTCAATCCTCAATACTCAATCCTCAATCCTCAATCCTCAATCCTCAATCCTCTGTCCTCAATCCTCAATCTTCAATCCTCAATACTCAACCTTCAATCCCCAATCCTCAATCCTCAGTCCTCAATCCTCAATCCTCATTCTTCAGTCCTCAATACCCAATCCTCAATCTTCAATCCTCAACCCTCAATCCTCTATTCTCAATCCTCAATCCCCAGACCTCAGACATCAATACTCAACCCTCAGTCCTCGTCCTCAATCCACAACCCTCAATCCTCAGTCCTCAATCTTGAATCATCAATATTCAATCTTCAGTCCTCAATCCTCAATCCTCAATCCTCAATCCTCAATCCTCAATCCTCAATGTTCAATCCGCAATACCCAATCCTCAATCTTCAATCCTCAATACTCAATCCTCAATCCTCAATCCTCAATCTTCAGACCTCAGGCCTCAATACTCAACCCTCAGTCCTCGTCCTCAATCCACAACCCTCAACCCTCAATCCTCAATCTTCAATCATCAGTATTCAATCTTCAATCCTCAATCCTCAATCCTCAGTCCTCAATCCTCAATCCTCAATCCTCAGTCGTCAATACTCAATCTTCAGTACTCAATCCTCAATCCTCAATCCTCAATCCTCAATCCTCAATCCCCAATCCTCAATCCTCAATACTCAATCCTCAATGTTCAATCCTCAATCCTCAGTCCTCAAACCTCAATCCTGGATCCTCAATCCTGAATCCTCAATCTTCAGACCTCAGTCCTCAACAATCAGTTGTCAATTCTCAATCCTCAATAGAATATCATCAATTCACATTTTTCAATACTCAATACTCAATCTGCAATCTTTAAATCTCTATCCACTAACACCAATTCCCATCACTCAACCCTCAAGACTCAGTCCCCAGTCCTCAATGTTCAATCCTCAATCCTCAATCCTCAATCCTCAATCCTCAAACCTCAATCTTCAATCCGCAATACTCAATCATCAATCCTCAATCATCAGTCCTCAATCCTCAAACCTCGATCCTCAACCCTCAGCCCTCATCCTCAATCCTCGATCCTCAATCCTCAATCCTCAATCTTCAATCCTCAATACTCAATCTTCAATCCTCAATCCTGAATCCTCAATCCACAATCCTCAATCCTCAATACCCAATCTTCAATCTTCAATACTCAATCCTCAATCCTCAACTCTCAATCCTCAATCCTCAATCCTCAGTCCTCAAACCTCAATCCTCAACCCTCAGCCCTTATCTTCAATACTCAATCCTCAATCCTCAGTCTCAATCTTCAATTCTCAATACTCAGTCTTCAATCCTCAATCCTGAATTCTCAATCCTCAATACTCAGTCCTCAATCCTCAATCTTCAATCCTCAATACTCAATCTTCAATCCTCAATCCTCAATCCTCAATCCTCAATCCTCATTCTTCAATCCTCAATACCCAACACTCAATCTTCAATCCTCAATGCTCAATCCTCAATTCTCAATCCTCAATCCTCAATCCTCAGACCTCAGACATCAATACTCAACCCTCAGTCCTCGTCCTCAATCCACAACACTCAATACTCAATCATCAATCTTCAATCATCAATATTCAATCTTCAGTCCTCAATCCTCAATCCTCAATCCTCAATGTTCAATCCGCAATACCCAATACTCAATCTTCAATCCTCAATCCTCAATCCTCAATCCTCAATCCTCAATCCTCAATCCTCAATCCTCTATCCTCAATCCTCAGTCCTCAAACCTCAATCCTGGATCCTCAATCCTGAATCCTCAATCTTCAGACCTCAGTCCTCAACAATCAGTTGTCAATTCTCAATCCTCAACAGAATATCATCAATTCACATTTTTCAATACTCAATACTCAATCTGCAATCTTTAAATCTCTATCCACAAACACCAATTCTCATCACTCAACCGTCAAGACTCAGTCCCCAGTCCTCAATCTTCAATCCTCAATCCTCAATCCTCAATCCTCAATCCTCAATCCTCAATCCTCAATCCTCAATCCTCTGTCCTCAAACCACAATCCTGAATCCTCAATTCTGAGTCCTCAATCTTCAGCCATCAGTCCTCAACAATCAGTAGTCAATCCTCAATCCTCAATAGAATATCCTCAGTTCGGAGTTTTCCATACGCAATACTCAATCTGCAATCTTCAAATCTCTATCCACAAACATCAATTGTCGTCACTCAGCCCTCAACACTCAGTCCCCAATCCTCAATCTTCAATCCGCAATCCTCAATCCTCAATCCATAATCCACAATCTTCAATACTCAATATTCAATCTTCAATCCTCAATCCTCAATCGTCAGTCCTCATTCCTCAAACCTCAACCCTCAGCCCTCAGTCCTCATCCTCAGTTCTCAATGCTCAGGCCTCAATCCTCTATCCTCAATTCTCATTCTTCAATCCTCAATACGCAATCCTCAATCTTCAATCCTCAATCCTCAATCCTCAATTCTCAATCCTCAATCCTCAATCCTCAAACCTCACACATCATTATTCAACCCTCAGTCCTGGTCCCCAATCCACAACCCTCAATCCTCGATCCACATTCCTCAATCCTCAATCCTCAATCCTGAATCCTCAATCTTCAATCCTCAATACTCAGTCCTCAATCCTCAACCTTCAATCATCAATACTCAATCTTCAGTCCTCAATCCTCAATCCTCAATCCACAATCCTCAATCCTCAGTCCTCAATCTTCAATCCTCAATACTCAATCTTCAATCCTCAATCCTCAATCCTCAATCCTCAATCCTCATTCTTCAATCCTCAACACCAAATCCTCAATCTTCAATCCTCAATCCTCAATCCTTTATTCTCAATCCTCAATCCTCAATCCTCAGACCTCAAACATCAATACTCAACCCACAGTCCTCGTCCTCAATCCACAACCCTCAATCCTCAATCCTCAATCTTCAATCATCAATATTCAATCTTCAATACTCAATCCTCAATCCTCAGTCCTCAAACCTCAATTCTGAATCTTCAATCCTGAATCCTCAATCTTGAGCCCTCAGTCCTCAACAATCAGTTGTCAATCCTCAATCCTCAATCCTCAATCCTCAATCCTCAATCCTCAATCCTCAATCCTCAATCCTCAATCTTCAATCCTCAATACTCAATCTTCAATCCTCAATCCTCAATCCTCAATCCTCAATCCTCATTCTTCAATCCTCAACACCAAATCCTCAATCTTCAATCCTCAATCCTCAATCCTCTATTCTCAATCCTCAATCCTCAATCATCAATTCTCAATCCCCAATCCTCAATCCTCAGACCACAAACGTCAATATTCAACCCTCAGTCCTGGTCCCCAATCCACAACCCTCAATCCTCAATCCTCAATCTTCAATCATCAATATTCAATCTTCAGTACTCAATCCTCAATCTTCAATCCTTAATCCTCAATGTTCAATCCTCAATACCCAATCCTCAATCTTCAATACTCAATCCTCAATCCTCAATCAATAACCCTCAATCCTCAATCATCAATCCTCAATCTTCAATCCTCAATGCTCAACCTTTAATCCTCAATCCTCAATCCTCAATCTTCAATCATCAATCCTCAATCCTCAATCCTCAATCCTCAATCCTCAATCCTCAATCTTCAATCCTCAATACTCAATCTTCAATCCTCAATCCTCAATCCTCAATCCTCAGTACTCATTCTTCAATCCTCAATACCCAATCCTCAATCGTCAATCCTCAATCCTCAATCCTCAATTCTCAATCCTCTATCCTCAATCCTCAGACCTCAAACATCAATACTCAATCCTCAATCCTCAATCCTCAATCCTCTATCCTCAATCCTCAGTCCTCAAACCTCAATCCTGGATCCTCAATCCTGAATCCTCAATCTTCAGACCTCAGTCCTCATCAATCAGTTGTCAATTCTCAATCCCCAATAGAAAATCATCAATTCACATTTTTCAATACTCAATACTCAATCTGCAATCTTTAAATCTCTATCCACAAACACCAATTCTCATCACTCAACCCTCAAGACTCAGTCCCCAGTCCTCAATCTTCAATCCTCAATCCTCAATCCTCAATCCTCAATCCTCAATCCTCAATCCTCAATCTTCAATCCGCAATACTCAATCATCAATCCTCAATCCTCAGTCCTCAATCCTCAAACCTCGATCCTCAACCCTCAGCCCTCATCCTCAATCCTCGATCCTGAATCCTCAATCCTCAATCTTCAATCCTCAATACTCAATCTTCAATCCTCAATCCTGAATCCTCAATCCACAATCCTCAATCCTCAATCCTCAGTCATCAATACTCAATCTTCAGTACTCAATCCTCAATCCTCAATCCTCAACCCTCAATCCTCAACCCCCAATCCTCATTCCTCAAACCTCAACCCTGAGCCCTCAATCCTGAATCCTCAATCCTCAATCCTCAATCCTCTGCCCTCAAACCACAATCCTGAATCCTCAATCCTGAATCCTCAATCCTGAATCCTCAATCCTCAATCCGCAATCCTCAATATTCAATCCTCAATACCCAATCCTCAATCTTCAATCCTCAATCCTCAATCCTCAATCCTCAATCCTCAACCCTCAATCCTCTGTCCTCAAACCACAATCCTGAATCCTCAATTCTGAATCCTCAATCGTAAGCCCTCAGTCCTCAACAATCAGTAGTCAATCCTCAATCCTCAATAGAATATCCTCAGTTCGGAGTTTTCCATACGCAATACTCAATCTGCAATCTTCAAATCTCTATCCACAAACATCAATTGTCATCACTCAGCCCTCAACACTCAGTCCCCAATCCTCAATCTTCAATCCTCAATCCTCAATCCTTAATCCACAATCTTCAATACTCAATCTTCAATCCTCAATCCTCAATCCTCAGTCCTCAGACCTCAATTCTGAATCTTCAATCCTGAATCCTCAACCTTGAGCCCTCAGTCCTCAACAATCAGTTGTCAATCCTCAATCCTCAATCCTCAATCCTCAATCCTCAATCCTCAATCCTCAATCCTCAATCCTCAACCTTCAATCCTCAATACTCAATCTTCAATCCTCAATCCTCAATCCTCAATCCTCAATCCTCATTCTTCAATCCTCAACACCAAATCCTCAATCTTCAATCCTCAATCCTCAATCCTCTATTCTCAATCCTCAATCCTCAATTCTCAGACCTCAAACATCAACACTCAACCCTCAGTCCTCGTGCTCAATCCACAATTCTCAATCCTCAATCCTCAATCTTCAATCATCAATATTCAATCTTCAATCCTCAATCCTCAATCCTCAGTCCTCAATCATCAATCCTCAATCCTCAATACTCAATCCTCAATGTTCAATCCTCAATACCCAATCTTCAGTCTTCAATCCTGAATCCTCAATCCACAATCCTCAATCCTCAACCCTCAGTCATCAATACTCAATCTTCAGTACTCAATCCTCAATCCTCAATCCTCAACCCTCAATCCTCAACCCCCAATCCTCATTCCTCAAACCTCAACCCTCAGCCCTCAGTGCTCATCCTCAGCTCTCAATTCTCAATCCTCAGGCCTCAATCCTCAATCCTCAATCCTCATTCCTCAATCCTCTATACCCAATCCTCAATCTTCAATCCTCAATCCTCAATCCTCAATTCTCAAACCCCAATCCTCAATCCTCAGACCACAAACGTCAATATTCAACCCTCAGTCCTGGTCCCCAATCCACAACCCTCAATCCTCAATCCTCAATCTTCAATCATCAATATTCGATCTTCAGTACTCAACCCTCAATCTTCAATCCTCAATCCTCAATGTTCAATCCTCAATACCCAATCCTCAATCTTCAATACTCAATCCTCAATCCTCAATCAACAATCCTCAATCCTCAATCATCAATCCTCAATCTTCAATACTCAATGCTCAACCTTTAATCCTCAATCCTCAATCCTCAATCTTCAATCATCAATCCTCAATCCTCAATCCTCAAACCTCAATCCTCAATCCTCAATCTTCAATCCTCAATACTCAATCTTCAATCCTCAATCGTCAATCCTCAATCCTCAGTCCTCATTCTTCAATCCTCAATACCCAATCCTAAATCTTCAATCCTCAATCCTCAATCCTCAATTCTCAATCCTCTATCCTCAATCCTCAGACCTCAAACATCAATACTCAACCCTCAGTCCTCGTCCTGAATCCACAACCCTCAATCCTCAATCCTCAACTTTCAATCATCAATATTCAATCTTCAATACTCAACCCTCAATCCTCAATCCTCAATCCTCAATCCTCAATGTTCGATCCTCAATACCCAATCTTCAATCTTCAATCCTCGATCCTCAATCCTCAATCCCCAATCCTCAATCCTCAATAGTCAGTACTCAAACCACAGTCCTGAATGCTCAATCCTGAATCCTCAATCTTCAGACCTCAGTCCTCAACAATCAGTTGACAATCCTCAATCCTCACTAGAATATCCTCAGTTCAGTGTTTTCCATACGCAATACTCAATCTGCAATCTTCATATCTCTATCCACAAACATCAATTCTCATCACTCAACCATCAACTCTCAGTACCCAATCCCCAATCTTCAATCGTCAATCCTCAGTCCTCAGTCCTCAATCCTCAATCCTCAATCTTCAATCCTCAATACTCAATCTTCAATCCTCAAACCTCAATCCTCAATCCTCAATCTTCAATCCTCAATCCTTAATCCTCAATCCTCAATGCTCATTCTTCAATCCTCAATACCCAATCTTCAATCTTCAATACTCAATCCTCAATCCTCAACTCTCAATCCTCAATCCTCAATCCTCAGTCCTCAAACCTCAATCCTCAACTCTCAGCCCTCATCTTCAATACTCAATCCTCAATCCTCAGTCTCAATCTTCAATTCTCAATACTCAATCTTCAATCCTCAATCCTGAATCCCAATCCTCAATACTCAGTCCTCAATCCTCAACCTTCAATCCTCAATACTCAATCTTCAATCCTCAATCCTCAATCCTCAATCCTCAATCCTCATTCATCAATCCTCAATACCCAACCCTCAATCTTCAATCCTCAATCCTCAATCCTCAATTCTCAATCCTCAATCCTCAATCCTCAGTCCTCAAACCTCAATCCTCAACCCTCAGCCCTCATCTTCAATCCTCAATTCTCAATCTTCAATTCTCAATACTCAATCTTCAATCCTCAACCCTCAATTCTCAATCCTCAATACTCAATCCTCAATCGTTAATCCTCGATCCCCAATCCTCAATCTTCAATACTCAATCCTCAATCCTCAATCCACAATCCTCAATCTTCAATCCTCAATACTCAATCTTCAATCCTCAATACCCAATCCTCAATCTTCAATCCTCAATCCTCAATCCTCAATTCTGAATCCTCAATCCTCAATCTTCAGACCTCAGGCCTCAATACTCAACCCTCAGTCCTCGTCCTCAATCCACAACCCTCAATCCGCAATCGTCAATCTTGAATCATCAATATTCAATCTTCAGTCCTCAATCCTCAATCGTCAATCATCCATCCTCAATCCTCAATCCTCAATGTTCAATCCGCAATACCCAATCCTCAATCGTCAATCCTCAATCCTCAACCCTCAATCCTCAATCCTCAATCCTCAATCCTCAATCCTCAATCCTCAGCCCTCAACCCACAATCCTGGATCCTCAATCATGAATCCTCAATCTTCAGACCTCAGTCCTCAACAATCAGTTGTCAATTCTCAATCTTCAATAGAATATCATCAATTCACAGTTTTCAATACTCAATACTCAATCTGCAATCTTTAAATCTCTATCCTCTAACACCAATTCTCATCACTCAGCCCTCAATACTCAGTCCCCAGACCTCAGTCGTCAATCCTCAATCCTCAATCCTCAATCCTCAATCCTCAATCCTCAATCCTCAATCCTCTGTCCTCAATCCTCAATCTTCAATCCTCAATACTCAACCTTCAATCCCCAAACCTCAATCCTCAGTCCTCAATCCTCAATCCTCATTCTTCAGTCCTCAATACCCAATCCTCAATCTTCAATCCTCAACCCTCAATCCTCGATTCTCAATCCTCAATCCTCAATCCCCAGACCTCAGACATCAATACTCAACCCTCAGTCCTCGTCCTCAATCCACAACACTCAATCCTCAGTCCTCAATCTTGAATCATCAATATTCAATCTTCAGTCCTCAATCCTCAAACCTCAATCCTCAATCCTCAATCCTCAATCCTCAATCTTCAGACCTCAGGCCTCAATACTCAACCCTCAGTCCTCGTCCTCAATCCACAACCCTCAACCCTCAATCCTCAATCTTCAATCATCAGTATTCAATCTTCAATCCTCAATCGTCAATCCTCAGTCCTCAATCCTCAATCCTCAATCCTCAGTCATCAATACTCAATCTTCAGTACTCAATCCTCAATCCTCAATCCTCAATCCTCAATCCTCAATCCCCAATCCTCAATCCTCAATACTCAATCCTCAATGTTCAATCCTCTATACCCAATCCTCAATCTTCATTCCTCAATTCTCAATCCTCAATCCTCAGCATTCAATCCTCAATACTCAATCTTCAATCCTCAATCCTCAAACCTCAATCTTCAATCTTCAATCCTCAATCCTCAATCCTCAATCCTCAATCCGCATTCTTCAATCCTCAATACCCAATCCTAAATCTTTAACCCTCAATCCTCAATCCTCAATTCTCAATCCTCAATCCTCAGTCCTCAGTCCTCAAACCTCAACCCTCAACCCTCAGCCCTCATCGTCAATCCTCAATCCTCAATCCTCAATCCTCAATCTTTAATCCTGAATACACAATCTTCAATCCTCAATTCTCAATACTCAATCCTCAATACTCAATCCTCAATCCTCAATCCTCAGTCCTCAATCCTCAATCCTCAGCCCTCAACCCACAATCCTGGATCCTCAATCATGAATCCTCAATCTTCAGACCTCAGTCCTCAACAATCAGTTGTCAATTCTCAATCTTCAATAGAATATCATCAATTCACAGTTTTCAATACTCAATACTCAATCTGCAATCTTTAAATCTCTATCCTCAAACACCAATTCTCATCACTCAGCCCTCAATACTCAGTCCCCAGACCTCAATCGTCAATCCTCAATCCTCAATCCTCAATCCTCAATCCTCAATCCTCAATCCTCAATCCTCTGTCCTCAATCCTCAATCTTCAATCCTCAATACTCAACCTTCAATCCCCAATCCTCAATCCTCAGTCCTCAATCCTCAATCCTCATTCTTCAATCCTCAATACCCAATCCTCAATCTTCAATCCTCAATCCTCAATCCTCTATTCTCAATCCTCAATCCTCAATCCCCAGACCTCAGACATCAATACTCAACCCTCAGTCCTCGTCCTCAATCCACAACCCTCAATCCTCAGTCCTCAATCTTGAATCATCAATATTCAATCTTCAGTCCTCAATCCTCAATCCTCAATCCTCAATCCTCAATCCTCAATCCTCAATGTTCAATCCGCAATACCCCATTCCCAATCTTCAATCCTCAAACCTCAATCCTCAATCCTCAATCCTCAATCCTCAATCCTCAATCCTCAGTCCTCAACCCACAATCCTGGATCCTCAATCATGAATCCTCAATCTTCAGACCTCAGTCCTCAACAATTAGTTGTCAATTCTCAATCCTCAATAGAATATCATCAATTCACAGTTTTCAATACTCAATACTCAATCTGCAATCTTTAAATATCTATCCTCAAACACCAATTCTCATCACTCAACCCTCAATACTCAGTCCCCAGACCTCAATCGTCAATACTCAATCCTCAATCCTCAATCCTCAATCCTCAACATTCATTCCTCAATACTCAATCTTCAATCCTCAATCCTCAATTCTCAATCCTCAATCCTCAATCCTCAATCCTCAGTCATCAATACTCAATCTTCAGTACTCAATCCTCAATCCTCAATCCTCAATCCTCAATCCTCAATCCCCAATCCTCAATCCTCAATACTCAATCCTCAATGTTCAATCCTCTATACCCAATCCTCAATCTTCATTCCTCAATTCTCAATCCTCAATCCTCAGCATTCAATCCTCAATACTCAATCTTCAATCCTCAATCCTCAAACCTCAATCTTCAATCTTCAATCCTCAATCCTCAATCCTCAATCCTCAATCCGCATTCTTCAATCCTCAATACCCAATCCTAAATCTTTAACCCTCAATCCTCAATCCTCAATTCTCAATCCTCAATCCTCAGTCCTCAGTCCTCAAACCTCAACCCTCAACCCTCAGCCCTCATCGTCAATCCTCAATCCTCAATCCTCAATCCTCAATCTTTAATCCTGAATACACAATCTTCAATCCTCAATTCTCAATACTCAATCCTCAATACTCAATCCTCAATCCTCAATCCTCAGTCCTCAATCCTCAATCCTCAGCCCTCAACCCACAATCCTGGATCCTCAATCATGAATCCTCAATCTTCAGACCTCAGTCCTCAACAATCAGTTGTCAATTCTCAATCTTCAATAGAATATCATCAATTCACAGTTTTCAATACTCAATACTCAATCTGCAATCTTTAAATCTCTATCCTCAAACACCAATTCTCATCACTCAGCCCTCAATACTCAGTCCCCAGACCTCAATCGTCAATCCTCAATCCTCAATCCTCAATCCTCAATCCTCAATCCTCAATCCTCAATCCTCTGTCCTCAATCCTCAATCTTCAATCCTCAATACTCAACCTTCAATCCCCAATCCTCAATCCTCAGTCCTCAATCCTCAATCCTCATTCTTCAATCCTCAATACCCAATCCTCAATCTTCAATCCTCAATCCTCAATCCTCTATTCTCAATCCTCAATCCTCAATCCCCAGACCTCAGACATCAATACTGAACCCTCAGTCCTCGTCCTCAATCCACAACCCTCAATACTCAATCATCAATCTTCAATCATCAATATTCAATCTTCAGTCCTCAATCCTCAATCCTCAATCCTCAATGTTCAATCCGCAATACCCAATACTCAATCTTCAATCCTCAATCCTCAATCCTCAATCCTCAATCCTCAATCCTCAATCCTCAATCCTCTATCCTCAATCCTCAGTCCTCAAACCTCAATCCTGGATCCTCAATCCTGAATCCTCAATCTTCAGACCTCAGTCCTCAACAATCAGTTGTCAATTCTCAATCCTCAATAGAATATCATCAATTCGCATTTTTCAATACTCAATACTCAATCTGCAATCTTTAAATCTCTATCCACAAACACCAATTCTCATCACTCAACCGTCAAGACTCAGTCCCCAGTCCTGAATCTTCAATCCTCAATCCTCAATCCTCAATCCTCAATCCTCAATCCTCAATCCTCAATCCTCAATCCTCTGTCCTCAAACCACAATCCTGAATCCTCAATTCTGAATCCTCAATCTTCAGCCATCAGTCCTCAACAATCAGTAGTCAATCCTCAATCCTCAATAGAATATCCTCAGTTCGGAGTTTTCCATACGCAATACTCAATCTGCAATCTTCAAATCTCTATCCACAAACATCAATTGTCGTCACTCAGCCCTCAACACTCAGTCCCCAATCCTCAATCTTCAATCCTCAATCCTCAATCCTCAATCCTTAATCCACAATCTTCAATACTCAATATTCAATCTTCAATCCTCAATCCTCAATCGTCAGTCCTCATTCCTCAAACCTCAACCCTCAGCCCTCAGTCCTCATCCTCAGTTCTCAATTCTCAATGCTCAGGCCTCAATCCTCTATCCTCAATTCTCATTCTTCAATCCTCAATACGCAATCCTCAATCTTCAATCCTCAATCCTCAATCCTCAATTCTCAATCCTCAATCCTCAATCCTCAAACCTCAAACATCATTATTCAACCCTCAGTCCTGGTCCCCAATCCACAACCCTCAATCCTCGATCCACATTCCTCAATCCTCAATCCTCAATCCTGAATCCCCAATCTTCAATCCTCAATACTCAGTCCTCAATCCTCAACCTTCAATCATCAATACTCAATCTTCAGTCCTCAATCCTCAATCCTCAATCCACAATCCTCAATCCTCAGTCCTCAATCTTCAATCCTCAATACTCAATCTTCAATCCTCAATCCTCAATCCTCATTCTTCAATCCTCAACACCAAATCCTCAATCTTCAATCCTCAATCCTCAATCCTTTATTCTCAATCCTCAATCCTCAATCCTCAGACCTCAAACATCAATACTCAACCCACAGTCCTCGTCCTCAATCCACAACCCTCAATCCTCAATCCTCAATCTTCAATCATCAATATTCAATCTTCAATCCTCAATCCTCAATCCTCAATCCTCAATCTTCAATCCTCAATACTCAATCTTCAATCCTCAATCCTCAATCCTCAATCCTCAATCCTCATTCTTCAATCCTCAACACCAAATCCTCAATCTTCAATCCTCAATCCTCAATCCTCTATTCTCAATCCTCAATCCTCAATTCTCAGACCTCAAACATCAACACTCAACCCTCAGTCCTCGTGCTCAATCCACAACCCTCAATCCTCAATCCTCAATCTTCAATCATCAATATTCAATCTTCAATCCTCAATCCTCAATCCTCAGTCCTCAATCATCAATCCTCAATCCTCAATACTCAAACCTCAATGTTCAATCCTCAATACCCAATCTTCAATCTTCAATCCTGAATCCTCAATCCACAATCCTCAATCCTCAACCCTCAGTCATCAATACTCAATCTTCAGTACTCAATCCTCAATCCTCAATTCTCAACCCTCAATCCTCAACCCCCAATCCTCATTCCTCAAACCTCAACCCTCAGCCCTCAGTGCTCGTCCTCAGCTCTCAATTCTCAATCCTCAGGCCTCAATCCTCAATCCTCAATCCTCATTCCTCAATCCTCAATACCCAATCCTCAATCTTCAATCCTCAATCCTCAATCCTCAATTCTCAATCCCCAATCCTCAATCCTCAGACCACAAACGTCAATATTCAACCCTCAGTCCTGGTCCCCAATCCACAACCCTCAATCCTCAATCCTCAATCTTCAATCATCAATATTCAATCTTCAGTACTCAATCCTCAATCTTCAATCCTCAATCCTCAATGTTCAATCCTCAATACCCAATCCTCAATCTTCAATACTCAATCCTCAATCCTCAATCAATAATCCTCAATCCTCAATCATCAATCCTCAATCTTCAATCCTCAATGCTCAACCTTTAATCCTCAATCCTCAATCCTCAATCTTCAATCATCAATCCTCAATCCTCAATCCTCAATCCTCAATCCTCAATCCTCAATCTTCAATCCTCAATACTCAATCTTCAATCCTCAATCCTCAATCCTCAATCCTCAGTCCTCATTCTTCAATCCTCAATACCCAATCCTCAATCTTCAATCCTCAATCCTCAATCCTCAATTCTCAATCCTCTATCCTCAATCCTCAGACCTCAAACATCAATACTCAATCCTCAATCCTCAATCCTCAATCCTCTATCCTCAAACCTCAATCCTGGATCCTCAATCCTGAATCCTCAATCTTCAGACCTCAGTCCTCAACAATCAGTTGTCAATTCTCAATCCCCAATAGAAAATCATCAATTCACATTTTTCAATACTCAATACTCAATCTGCAATCTTTAAATCTCTATCCACAAACACCAATTCTCATCACTCAACCCTCAAGACTCAGTCCCCAGTCCTCAATCTTCAATCCTCAATCCTCAATCCTCAATCCTCAATCCTCAATCCTCAATCCTCAATCTTCAATCCGCAATACTCAATCCTCAATCCTCAATCCTCAACCCTCAATCCTCAACCCACAATCCTCATTCCTCAAACCTCAACCCTGAGCCCTCAATCCTGAATCCTCAATCCTCAATCCTCAATCCTCTGCCCTCAAACCACAATCCTGAATCCTCAATCCTGAATCCTCAATCCTCAATCCGCAATCCTCAATATTCAATCCTCAATACCCAATCCTCAATCTTCAATCCTCAATCCTCAATCCTCAATCCTCAATCCTCGACCCTCAATCCTCTGTCCTCAAACCACAATCCTGAATCCTCAATTCTGAATCCTCAATCTTCAGGCCTCAGTCCTCAACAATCAGTAGTCAATCCTCAATCCTCAATAGAATATCCTCAGTTCGGAGTTTTCCATACGCAATACTCAATCTGCAATCTTCAAATCTCTATCCACAAACATCAATTGTCATCACTCAGCCCTCAACACTCAGTCCCCAATTCTCAATCTTCAATCCTCAATCCTCAATCCTCAATCCTTAATCCACAATCTTCAATACTCAATCTTCAATCCTCAATCCTCAATCCTCAGTCCTCAGACCTCAATTCTGAATCTTCAATCCTGAATCCTCAATCTTGAGCCCTCAGTCCTCAACAATCAGTTGTCAATCCTCAATCCTCAATCCTCAATCCTCAATCCTCGATCCTCAATCCTGAATCCTCAATCCTCAATCTTCAATCATCAATACTCAATCTTCAATCCTCAATCCTCAATCCTCAATCCTCAATCCTCATTCTTCAATCGTCAACACCAAATCCTCAATCTTCAATCCTCAATCCTCAATCCTCTATTCTCAATCCTCAATCCTCAATTCTCAGACCTCAAACATCAACACTCAACCCTCAGTCCTCGTGCTCAATCCACAATTCTCAATCCTCAATCCTCAATCTTCAATCATCAATATTCAATCTTCAATCCTCAACCCTCAATCCTCAGTCCTGAATCATCAATCCTCAATCCTCAATACTCAATCCTCAATGTTCAATCCTCAATACCCAATCTTCAGTCTTCAATCCTGAATCCTCAATCCACAATCCTCAATCCTCAACCCTCAGTCATCAATACTCAATCTTCAGTACTCAATCCTCAATCCTCAATCCTCAACCCTCAATCCTCAACCCCCAATCCTCATTCCTCAAACCTCAACCCTCAGCCCTCAGTGCTCATCCTCAGCTCTCAATTCTCAATCCTCAGGCCTCAATCCTCAATCCTCAATCCTCATTCCTCAATCCTCTATACCCAATCCTCAATCTTCAATCCTCAATCCTCAATCCTCATTTCTCAAACCCCAATCCTCAATCCTCAGACCACAAACGTCAATATTCAACCCTCAGTCCTGGTCCCCAATCCACAACCCTCAATCCTCAATCCTCAATCTTCAATCATCAATATTCGATCTTCAGTACTCAACCCTCAATCTTCAATCCTAAATCCTCAATGTTCAATCCTCAATACCCAATCCTCAATCTTCAATACTCAATCCTCAATCCTCAATCAACAATCCTCAATCCTCAATCATCAATCCTCAATCTTCAATCCTCAATGCTCAACCTTTAATCCTCAATCCTCAATCCTCAATCTTCAATCATCAATCCTCAATCCTCAATCCTCAAACCTCAATCCTCAATCCTCAATCTTCAATCCTCAATACTCAATCTTCAATCCTCAATCGTCAATCCTCAATCCTCAGTCCTCATTCTTCAATCCTCAATACCCAATCCTAAATCTTCAATCCTCAATCCTCAATCCTCAATTCTCAATCCTCTATCCTCAATCCTCAGAACTCAAACATCAATACTCAACCCTCAGTCCTCGTCCTGAATCCACAACCCTCAATCCTCAATCCTCAACCTTCAATCATCAATATTCAATCTTCAATCCTCAACCCTCAATCCTCAATCCTCAATCCTCAATCCTCAATGTTCAATCCTCAATACCCAATCCTCAATCTTCAATCCTCAATCCTCAATCCTCAATCCTCAATCCTCAATCCTCAATCCTCTGTCCTCAAACCACAATCCTAAATCCTCAATTCTGAATCCTCAATCTTCAGCCCTCAGTCCTCAACAATCAGTAGTCAATCCTCAATCCTCAATAGAATATCCTCAGTTCGGAGTTTTCCATACGCAATACTCAATCTGCAATCTTCAAATCTCTATCCACAAACATCAATTGTCATCACTCAGCCCTCAACACTCAGTCCCCAATCCTCAATCTTCAATCCTCAATCCTCAATCCTCAATCCTCAATCCTCAATCCTCAATCCTCAATCTTCAATCCTCAATACTCAATCTTCAATACTCAATCCTCAATCCTCAATCCTCAATCCTCATTCTTCAATCCTCAACACCAAATCCTCAATCTACAATCCTCAATCCTCAATCCTCTATTCTCAATCCTCAATCCTCTATTCTCAGACCTCAAACATCATCACTCAACCCTCAGTCCTCGTGCTCAATCCACAACCCTCAATCCTCAATCCTCAATCTTCAATCATCAATATTCAATCTTCAATCCTCAATCCTCAATCCTCAGTCCTCAATCCTCAATCCTCAATCCTCAGTCATCAATACTCAATCTTCAGTACTCAATCCTCAATCCTCAATCCTCAATCCTCAATCCTCAATCCTCAATCCTCAATCCTCAATCCTCAATCCTCAATCCTCAATCCTCAATCCACAATCCTCAAACCTCAATCTTCAATCCTCAATACTCAATCTTCAATCCTCAATCCTCAATCCTCAATTCTCAATCCTCAACCCTCAATCTTCAATCCTCAATACTCAATCTTCAATCCTCAATCCTCAATCCTCAGACCTCAAACATCAATACTCAACCCTCAGTCCTCGTCCTCAATCCACAACCCTCAATCCTCAATCCTCAACCTTCAATCATCAATATTCAATCTTCAATACTCAATCATCAATCCTCAATCCTCAATCCTGAATCCTCAATGTTCAATCCTCAATACCCAATCTTCAATCTTCAATCCTGAATCCTCAATCCACAATCCTCAATCCTCAACCCTCAGTCATCAATACTCAATCTTCAGTACTCAATCCTGAATCCTCAATCCTCAACCCTCAATCCTCAACCCCCAATCCACATTCCTCAAACCTCAACCCTCAGCCCTCAGTGCTCATCCTCAGCTCTCAATTCTCAATCCTCAGGCCTCAATCCTCAATCCTCAATCCTCATTCCTCAATCCTCAATACCCAATCCTCAATCTTCAATCCTCAATCCTCAATCCTCAGTCCTCAAACCTCAATCGTCAACCCTCAGCCCTCATCTTCAATCCTCAATTCTCAATCTTCAATTCTCAATACTCAATCTTCAATCCTCAACCCTCAATTCTCAATCCTCAATACTCAATCCTCAATCGTTAATCCTCGATCCCCAATCCTCAATCTTCAATACTCAATCCTCAATCCTCAATCCACAATCCTCAATCTTCAATCCTCAATACTCAATCTTCAATCCTCAATACCCAATCCTCAATCTTCAATCCTCAATCCTCAATCCTCAATTCTGAATCCTCAATCCTCAATATTCAGACCTCAGGCCTCAATACTCTACCCTCAGTCCTCGTCCTCAATCCACAACCCTCAATCCGCAATCGTCAATCTTGAATCATCAATATTCAATCTTCAGTCCTCAATCCTCAATCGTCAATCCTCCATCCTCAATCCTCAATCCTCAATGTTCAATCCGCAATACCCAATCCTCAATCGTCAATCCTCAATCCTCAATCCTCAATCCTCAATCCTCAATCCTCAATCCTCAATCCTCAATCCTCAGCCCTCAACCCACAATCCTGGATCCTCAATCATGAATCCTCAATCGTCAGACCTCAGTCCTCAACAATCAGTTGTCAATTCTCAATCTTCAATAGAATATCATCAATTCACAGTTTTCAATACTCAATACTCAATCTGCAATCTTTAAATCTCTATCCTCTAACACCAATTCTCATCACTCAGCCCTCAATACTCAGTCCCCAGACCTCAGTCGTCAATCCTCAATCCTCAATACTCAATCCTCAATCCTCAATCCTCAATCCTCAATCCTCTGTCCTCAATCCTCAATCTTCAATCCTCAATACTCAACCTTCAATCCCCAATCCTCAATCCTCAGTCCTCAATCCTCAATCCTCATTCTTCAGTCCTCAATACCCAATCCTCAATCTTCAATCCTCAACCCTCAATCCTCTATTCTCAATCCTCAATCCCCAGACCTCAGACATCAATACTCAACCCGCAGTCCTCGTCCTCAATCCACAACCCTCAATCCTCAGTCCTCAATCTTGAATCATCAATATTCAATCTTCAGTCCTCAATCCTCAATCCTCAATCCTCAATCCTCAATCCTCAATCCTCAATGTTCAATCCGCAATACCCAATCCTCAATCTTCAATCCTCAATACTCAATCCTCAATCCTCAATCCTCAATCTTCAGACCTCAGGCCTCAATACTCAACCCTCAGTCCTCGTCCTCAATCCACAACCCTCAACCCTCAATCCTCAATCTTCAATCATCAGTATTCAATCTTCAATCCTCAATCCTCAATCCTCAGTCCTCAATCCTCAATCCTCAATCCTCAGTCATCAATACTCAATCTTCAGTACTCAATCCTCAATCCTCAATCCTCAATCCTCAATCCTCAATCCCCAATCCTCAATCCTCAATACTCAATACTCAATGTTCAATCCTCAATCCTCAGTCCTCAAACCTCAATCCTGGATCCTCAATCCTGAATCCTCAATCTTCAGACCTCAGTCCTCAACAATCAGTTGTCAATTCTCAATCCTCAATAGAATATCATCAATTCACATTTTTCAATACTCAATACTCAATCTGCAATCTTTAAATCTCTATCCACTAACACCAATTCCCATCACTCAACCCTCAAGACTCAGTCCCCAGTCCTCAATGTTCAATCCTCAATCCTCAATCCTCAATCCTCAATCCTCAATCCTCAATCTTCAATCCGCAATACTCAATCATCAATCCTCAATCATCAGTCCTCAATCCTCAAACCTCGATCCTCAACCCTCAGCCCTCATCCTCAATCCTCGATCCTCAATCCTCAATCCTCAATCTTCAATCCTCAATACTCAATCTTCAATCCTCAATCCTGAATCCTCAATCCACAATCCTCAATCCTCAATCCTCAGTCATCAATACTCAATCTTCAGTACTCAATCCTCAATCCTCAATCCTCAACCCTCAATCCTCAACCCCCAATCCTCATTCCTTATACCTCAACCCTGAGCCCTCAATCCTGAATCCTCAATCCTCAATCCTCAATCCTCTGTCCTCAAACCACAATCCTGAATCCTCAATCCTGATTCCTCAATCCTGAATCCTCAATCCTCAATCCGCAATCCTCAATATTCAATCCTCAATACCCAATCCCCAATCTTCAATCCTCAATCCTCAATCCTCAATCCTCAATCCTCAATCCTCAATCCTCTGTCCTCAAACCACAATCCTAAATCCTCAATTCTGAATCCTCAATCTTCAGCCCTCAGTCCTCAACAATCAGTAGTCAATCCTCAATCCTCAATAGAATATCCTCAGTTCGGAGTTTTCCATACGCAATACTCAATCTGCAATCTTCAAATCTCTATCCACAAACATCAATTGTCATCACTCAGCCCTCAACACTCAGTCCCCAATCCTCAATCTTCAATCCTCAATCCTCAATCCTCAATCCTCAATCCTCAATCCTCAATCCTCAATCTTCAATCCTCAATACTCAATCTTCAATACTCAATCCTCAATCCTCAATCCTCAATCCTCATTCTTCAATCCTCAACACCAAATCCTCAATCTACAATCCTCAATCCTCAATCCTCTATTCTCAATCCTCAATCCTCTATTCTCAGACCTCAAACATCAACACTCAACCCTCAGTCCTCGTGCTCAATCCACAACCCTCAATCCTCAATCCTCAATCTTCAATCATCAATATTCAATCTTCAATCCTCAATCCTCAATCCTCAGTCCTCAATCCTCAATCCTCAATCCTCAGTCATCAATACTCAGTCTTCAGTACTCAATCCTCAATCCTCAATCCTCAATCCTCAATCCTCAATCCTCAATCCTCAAACCTCAATCCTCAATCCTCAATCCTCAATCCTCAATCCTCAATCCTCAACCCTCAATCTTCAATCCTCAATACTCAATCTTCAATCCTCAATCCTCAATCCTCAATCCTCAATCCTCAACCCTCAATCTTCAATCCTCAATACTCAATCTTCAATCCTCAATCCTCAATCCTCAGACCTCAAACATCAATACTCAACCGTCAGTCCTCGTCCTCAATCCACAACCCTCAATCCTCAATCCTCAACCTTCAATCATCAATATTCAATCTTCAATACTCAATCATCAATCCTCAATCCTCAATCCCCAACCCCCAATCCACATTCCTCAAACCTCAACCCTCAGCCCTCAGTGCTCATCCTCAGCTCTCAATTCTCAATCCTCAGGCCTCAATCCTCAATCCTCAATCCTCATTCCTCAATCCTCAATACCCAATCCTCAATCTTCAATCCTCAATTCTCAATCCTCAATACTCAATCCTCAATCGTTAATCCTCGATCCCCAATCCTCAATCTTCAATACTCAATCCTCAATCCTCAATCCACAATCCTCAATCTTCAATCCTCAATACTCAATCGTCAATCCTCAATACCCAATCCTCAATCTTCAATCCTCAATCCTCAATCCTCAATTCTGAATCCTCAATCCTCAATATTCAGACCTCAGGCCTCAATACTCTACCCTCAGTCCTCGTCCTCAATCCACAACCCTCAATCCGCAATCGTCAATCTTGAATCATCAATATTCAATCTTCAGTCCTCAATCCTCAATCGTCAATCCTCCATCCTCAATCCTCAATCCTCAATGTTCAATCCGCAATACCCAATCCTCAATCGTCAATCCTCAATCCTCAATCCTCAATCCTCAATCCTCAATCCTCAATCCTCAATCCTCAATCCTCAGCCCTCAACCCACAATCCTGGATCCTCAATCATGAATCCTCAATCGTCAGACCTCAGTCCTCAACAATCAGTTGTCAATTCTCAATCTTCAATAGAATATCATCAATTCACAGTTTTCAATACTCAATACTCAATCTGCAATCTTTAAATCTCTATCCTCTAACACCAATTCTCATCACTCAGCCCTCAATACTCAGTCCCCAGACCTCAGTCGTCAATCCTCAATCCTCAATACTCAATCCTCAATCCTCAATCCTCAATCCTCAATCCTCTGTCCTCAATCCTCAATCTTCAATCCTCAATACTCAACCTTCAATCCCCAATCCTCAATCCTCAGTCCTCAATCCTCAATCCTCATTCTTCAGTCCTCAATACCCAATCCTCAATCTTCAATCCTCAACCCTCAATCCTCTATTCTCAATCCTCAATCCCCAGACCTCAGACATCAATACTCAACCCTCAGTCCTCGTCCTCAATCCACAACCCTCAATCCTCAGTCCTCAATCTTGAATCATCAATATTCAATCTTCAGTCCTCAATCCTCAATCCTCAATCCTCAATCCTCAATCCTCAATCCTCAATGTTCAATCCGCAATACCCAATCCTCAATCTTCAATCCTCAATACTCAATCCTCAATCCTCAATCCTCAATCTTCAGACCTCAGGCCTCAATACTCAACCCTCAGTCCTCGTCCTCAATCCACAACCCTCAACCCTCAATCCTCAATCTTCAATCATCAGTATTCAATCTTCAATCCTCAATCCTCAATCCTCAGTCCTCAATCCTCAATCCTCAATCCTCAGTCATCAATACTCAATCTTCAGTACTCAATCCTCAATCCTCAATCCTCAATCCTCAATCCTCAATCCCCAATCCTCAATCCTCAATACTCAATCCTCAATGTTCAATCCTCAATCCTCAGTCCTCAAACCTCAATCCTGGATCCTCAATCCTGAATCCTCAATCTTCAGACCTCAGTCCTCAACAATCAGTTGTCAATTCTCAATCCTCAATAGAATATCATCAATTCACATTTTTCAATACTCAATACTCAATCTGCAATCTTTAAATCTCTATCCACTAACACCAATTCCCATCACTCAACCCTCAAGACTCAGTCCCCAGTCCTCAATGTTCAATCCTCAATCCTCAATCCTCAATCCTCAATCCTCAATCCTCAATCTTCAATCCGCAATACTCAATCATCAATCCTCAATCATCAGTCCTCAATCCTCAAACCTCGATCCTCAACCCTCAGCCCTCATCCTCAATCCTCGATCCTCAATCCTCAATCCTCAATCTTCAATCCTCAATACTCAATCTTCAATCCTCAATCCTGAATCCTCAATCCACAATCCTCAATCCTCAATCCTCAGTCATCAATACTCAATCTTCAGTACTCAATCCTCAATCCTCAATCCTCAACCCTCAATCCTCAACCCCCAATCCTCATTCCTCAAACCTCAACCCTGAGCCCTCAATCCTGAATCCTCAATCCTCAATCCTCAATCCTCTGTCCTCAAACCACAATCCTGAATCCTCAATCCTGATTCCTCAATCCTGAATCCTCAATCCTCAATCCGCAATCCTCAATATTCAATCCTCAATACCCAATCCCCAATCTTCAATCCTCAATCCTCAATCCTCAATCCTCAATCCTCAATCCTCAATCCTCTGTCCTCAAACCACAATCCTAAATCCTCAATTCTGAATCCTCAATCTTCAGCCCTCAGTCCTCAACAATCAGTAGTCAATCCTCAATCCTCAATAGAATATCCTCAGTTCGGAGTTTTCCATACGCAATACTCAATCTGCAATCTTCAAATCTCTATCCACAAACATCAATTGTCATCACTCAGCCCTCAACACTCAGTCCCCAATCCTCAATCTTCAATCCTCAATCCTCAATCCTCAATCCTCAATCCTCAATCCTCAATCCTCAATCTTCAATCCTCAATACTCAATCTTCAATCCTCAATACTCAACCTTCAATCCCCAATCCTCAATCCTCAGTCCTCAATCCTCAATCCTCATTCTTCAGTCCTCAATACCCAATCCTCAATCTTCAATCCTCAACCCTCAATCCTCTATTCTCAATCCTCAATCCCCAGACCTCAGATATCAATACTCAACCCTCAGTCCTCGTCCTCAATACACAACCCTCAATCCTCAGTCCTCAATCTTGAATCATCAATATTCAATCTTCAGTCCTCAATCCTCAATCCTCAATCCTCAATCCTCAATCCTCAATCCTCAATGTTCAATCCGCAATACCCAATCCTCAATCTTCAATCCTCAATCCTCAATCCTCAATCCTCAATCCTCAATCTTCAGACCTCAGGCCTCAATACTCAACCCTCAGTCCTCGTCCTCAATCCACAACCCTCAACCCTCAATCCTCAATCTTCAATCGTCAGTATTCAATCTTCAATCCTCAATCCTCAATCCTCAGTCCTCAATCCTCAATCCTCAATCCTCAGTCATCAATACTCAATCTTCAGTACTCAATCCTCAATCCTCAATCCTCAATCCTCAATCCTCAATCCCCAATCCCCAATCCTCAATACTCAATCCTCAATGTTCAATCCTCTATACCCAATCCTCAATCTTCATTCCTCAATCCTCAATCCTCAATCCTCAGCATTCAATCCTCAATACTCAATCTTCAATCCTCAATCCTCAAACCTCAATCTTCAATCTTCAATCCTCAATCCTCAATCCTCAATCCTCAATCCGCATTCTTCAATCCTCAATACCCAATCCTAAATCTTTAACCCTCAATCCTCAATCCTCAATTCTCAATCCTCAATCCTCAGTCCTCAGTCCTCAAACCTCAACCCTCAACCCTCAGCCCTCATCGTCAATCCTCAATCCTCAATCCTCAATCCTCAATCTTAAATCCTGAATACACAATCTTCAATCCTCAATTCTCAATACTCAATCCTCAATACTCAATCCTCAATCGTCAATCCTCAATCCCCAATCCTCAATCCTCATTCTTCAATCCTCAATACCGAATCCTCAATCTTCAATCCTCAATCCTCTATCCTCGTTTCTCAATCCTCAATCCTCAATCCTCAGACCACGAACATCAATACTCAACCCTCAGTCCTCGTCCTCAATCCACAACACTCAATCCTGAATCCTCAATCTTCAATCATCAATATTCAATCTTCAATCCTCAACCCTCAATCCACGATACTCAATCCACAATCCTCAATGTTCATTCCTCAATACCCAATCCGCAATCTTCAATCCTCAATCCTCAATGCTCATTCTTCAATCCTCAATACCCAATCCTCGATCTTCAATCCTCAACCCTCAATCCTCAACTCTCAATCCTCAATCCTCAATCCTCAGTCCTCAAACCTCAATCCTCAACCCTCAGCCCTCATCTTCAATCCTCAATTCTCAATCTTCAATTCTCAATACTCAATCTTCAATCCTCAACCCTCAATTCTCAATCCTCAATACTCAATCCTCAATCGTTAATCCTCGATCCCCAATCCTCAATCTTCAATACTCAATCCTCAATCCTCAATCCACAATCCTCAATCCTCAGTCCTCAATCCTCAATCCTGATTCTTCAATCCTCAATACCCAATCCTCAATCTTCAATCCTCAATCCTCAATCCTCTATTCTCAATCCTCAATCCTCAATCCCCAGACCTCAGACATCAATACTCAACCCTCAGTCCTCGTCCTCAATCCACAACCCTCAGTCCTCAGTCCTCAATCTTGAATCATCAATATTCAATCTTCAGTCCTCAATCCTCAATCCTCAATCCTCAATCCTCAATCCTCAATCCTCAATCCTCAATGTTCAATCCGCAATACCCAATCCTCAATCTTCAATCCTCAATCCTCAATCCTCAATCCTCAATCCTCAATCCTCAATCCTCAATCCTCAATCCTCAGTCCTCAAGCCTCAATCCTCAACCCTCAGCCCTCATCTTCAATACTCAATCCTCAATCCTCAGTCTCAGTCTTCGATTCTCAATACTCAGTCTTCAATCCTCAATCCTGAATTCTCAATCCTCAATACTCTGTCCTCAATCCTCATTCTTCAATCCTCAATACTCAATCTTCAATCCTCGATCCTCAATCCTCAATCCTCAATCCTCATTCTTCAATCCTCAATACCCAACCCTCAATCTTCAATCCTCAATCCTCAATCCTCTGTCCTCAATCCTCAATCTTCAATCCTCAATACTCAATCTTCAATCCTCAATCCTCAATCCTCAATCCTCAGTCCTCAATCCTCAATCCTCATTCTTCAATCCTCAATACCCAATCCTCAATCTTCAATCCTCAATCCTCAATCCTCTATTCTCAATCCTCAATCCTCAATCCCCAGACCTCAGACATCAATACTCAACCCTCAGTCCTCGTCCTCAATCCACAACCCTCAGTCCTCAGTCCTCAATCTTGAATCATCAATATTCAATCTTCAGTCCTCAATCCTCAATCCTCAATCCTCAATCCTCAATCCTCAATCCTCAATCCTCAATGTTCAATCCGCAATACCCAATCCTCAATCTTCAATCCTCAATCCTCAATCCTCAATCCTCAATCCTCAATCCTCAATCCTCAATCCTCAATCCTCAGTCCTCAAGCCTCAATCCTCAACCCTCAGCCCTCATCTTCAATACTCAATCCTCAATCCTCAGTCTCAGTCTTCGATTCTCAATACTCAGTCTTCAATCCTCAATCCTGAATTCTCAATCCTCAATACTCAGTCCTCAATCCTCATTCTTCAATCCTCAATACTCAATCTTCAATCCTCGATCCTCAATCCTCAATCCTCAATCCTCATTCTTCAATCCTCAATACCCAACCCTCAATCTTCAATCCTCAATCCTCAATCCTCAATTCTCAATCCTCAATCCTCAATCCTCAGACCTCAGACATCAATACTCAACCCTCAGTCCTCGTCCTCAATCCACAACCCTCAATCCTCAATCATCAATCTTCAATCATCAATATTCAATCTTCAGTCCTCAATCCTCAATCCTCAATCCTCAATCCTCAATCCTCAATCCTCAATCCTTATTCTTCAATCCTCAATACCCAATCCTAAATCTTTAACGCTCAATCCTCAATCCTCAATTCTCAATCCACAATCCTCAGTCCTCAGACCTCAAACCTCAATCCTCAACCCTCAGCCCTCATCGTCAATCCTCAATCCTCAATACCCAATCCTCAATCTTCAATCCTGAATCTTCAATCCTCAATCCTCAGTCCTCAATCCTCAATCCTCATTCTTCAATCCTCAATACCCAATCCTCAATCTTCAATCCTCAATCCTCAATCCTCAATTCTCAATGCTCAATCCTCAGACCTGAGTCCTCAAACCTCAATCCTCAACCCTCAGCCCTCATCGTCAATCCTCAATCCTCAATCCTCAATCCTCAATCTTCAATCCTCAATCCCCAATACTCAATCCTCAATCCTCAATCCTTATTACTCAATCATCAATCCTCAACCTTCAATACTCAATCCTCAATCCTCAATCAACAATCCTCAATCCTCAATCATCAATCCTCAATCTTCAATCCGCAATGCTCAACCTTTAATCCTCAATCCTCAATCCTCAATCTTCAATCCTCAATCCTCAATCCTCAATCCTCAATCCTCAATCCTCAATCCAAAATCCTCAATCTTCAATCCTCAATACTCAATCTTCAATCCTCAATCCTCAATCCTCAATCCTCAATCCTCAATATTCAACACACAACCCTCAACCACCAATCCTCAATACACAACAATCAATCCTCAATTCCCAATACTCAATAGAATATCCTGAATTCTCATGCATCAATACTCAAACCGCAATATTCAATAATCATATCTCAATCCTCAAACATCAATTCTAAACACTCAATCCTCAACACTCAGTCCTCTCTCTTCAATCCTCCATCCTCAACCCTCAATCCTCAAGCGTCAATCCTCAATCCTCAACCTTCAATCCTCAGTCGTCAAACCTCAATCCCGAATACTCAATCCTGAATCCTCAACCTTCAGCCCTCAGTCCTCAACAATCAATTGTCAATCCTCAATCCTCAATAGAATATCCTCAATTCACTGCTTTCACTACACAATCCCCATTCTTCAATCTTCATATCTCAATCCACAAACATCAATTCCCATCACTCAACCCTCAACTCTAAGTCCTCAATCTTCAATCCTCAACCCTCAATCCTCAGTCCTCAGTCCTCATCATTCAATCCTCAATACCCAATCCTCAATCTTCAATCCTCAAACCTCAATCCTCAATTCTCAATCCTCAATCCTCAATCCTCAGACCTCAAACATCAATACTCAACCCTCAGTCCTCGTCCTCAATCCACAACCCACAATCCTCAATCCTCAACCTTCAATCATCAATATTCAATCTTCAATCCTCAATCCTCAATCCTCAATCCTCAATCCTTAATCCTCAATGTTCAATCCTCTATACCCAATACTCAATCTTCAATCCTCAATCCTCAATTCTCAATCCTAGATCCTCAATTCTCAGTCCTCAGTCCTCAAACCACAATCCTGAATCCTCAATCTTGAAAACTTAATCTTCAGCCCTCAGTCCTCAACAATCAGTTGTCAATCCTCAATCCTCAATAGTATATCGTCAGTTCAGAGTTTAGCATACGCAATACTCAATCTGCAATCTTCATATCTCTATCCACAAACATCAATTCTCACCACTCAACCCTGACTACTCAGTACCAAATCCTCAGTCTTCAATCCTCAGTCCTCAATCCTCAATCCTCAATCATCAACTTTCATTCCTCAATACTCAATCTTCAATCCTCAATCCTCAATCCTCAATCCTCAATCTTCAATCCTCAATCCTCAGTCCTCAATCCTCAATCCTCATTCTTCAATCCTCAATACCCAATCCTCAATCTTCAATCCTCAATCCTCAATCCTCAATTCTCAATGCTCAATCCTCAGACCTGAGTCCTCAAACCTCAATCCTCAACCCTCAGCCCTCATCGTCAATCCTCAATCCTCAATCCTCAATCCTCAATCTTCAATCCTCAATCCCCAATACTCAATCCTCAATCCTCAATCCTCATTACTCAATCATCAATCCTCAACCTTCAATACTCAATCCTCAATCCTCAATCAACAATCCTCAATCCTCAATCATCAATCCTCAATCTTCAATCCTCAATGCTCAACCTTTAATCCTCAATCCTCAATCCTCAATCTTCAATCCTCAATCCTCAATCCTCAATCCTCAATCCTCAATCCTCAATCCTCAATCCTCAATCCTCAACCTTCAATCCTCAATACTCAATCTTCAATCCTCAATCCTCAATCCTCAATCCTCAATCCTCATTCTTCAATCCTCAATACCCAACCCTCAATCTTCAATCCTTCAAACCTCAATCCTCAATTCTCAATCCTCAATCCTCAATCCTCAGACCTCAGACATCAATACTCAACCCTCAGTCCTCGTCCTCAATCCAACCCTCAATCCTCAATCATCAATCTTCAATCATCAATGTTCAATCTTCAGTCCTCATTCCTCAATCCTCAATCCTCAATCCTCAATCCTCAATCCTCAATCATCAATCCTCAATTATCAATCCTCAATCTTCAATACTCAATCCTCAACCCTCAATCCTCAATCCTCAATACTCAACCATCAATCCTCAATTCTCAATACTCAATAGAATATCCTGAATTCTCAGGATTCTAAACTCAAACCTCAATCCTTAACCCTCAGCCCTCATTCTCAGTCCTAAATCCACAATCCTCAAACTTCAATCCTCAACCGTCAGTCCTCGTCCTCAATCCTCAACTCTCAATCCTCAATCCTCCCACCTTCAATGATCAATACTCAATCTTCAATCGTCAGACCTCAATCCTCAGTCCTCAAACCTCAATCCTGAATCCTCAATCCTGAATCCTCAATCTTCAGCACACAGTCCTCAACAATCAGTTGTCAACCCTCAATCCTCAATAGAATATCATCAATTCACAGTTTTCAATACTCAATACTCAATCCTCAATCTTCAATCCTCAATCCTCAATCCTCAATTCTCAATCCTCAGTCCTCAATCCTCAGACTTCAAACAGCAATACTCAACCCCCAGTCCTCGTCCTCAATCTACAACCATCAGTCCCCAATCCTCAATTTTCAATCATCAATATTCAATCTTCAGTCCTCAATCCTCTATCCTCAATCCTCAATCCTCAATCCTCAATGTTCAATCCGCAATACCCAATCATCAATCTTCAATCCTCAATCCTCAATCCTCAATCCTCAATCCTCAATCTTCAATCCTCAATACTCAATCTTCAACCCTCAACCCTCAATCATCAATCCTCAATGCTCAATCCTCAATCCTCAATTCTCAGTCCTCAATCCTCAATCCTCAATCCTCAATCTTCAATCATGAATATTCAATCTTCAATCCTCAATCCTCAATCCTCAGTCCTCAAACCTCAATTCTGAATCTTCAATCCTGAATCCTCAATCTTCAGCCCTCAGTCCTCAACAATCAGTTGTCAATCCTCAATCCTCAATCCTCAATCCTCAATCCTCAATCCTCAATCCTCGATCCACAATCCTCAATCCTCAATCCTCAACCCACAATCCTCAATCCTCAATGCTCAGTCATCAATACTCAATCTTCAGTACTCAATCCTCAATCCTCAATCCTCAGCCCTCAATCCTCAAGCCCCAATCCTCATTCCTCAAACCTCAACCCTCAGTCCTCAGTGCTCATCCTCAGCTCTCAATTCTCAATCCTCAGGCCTCAATCCTCAATCCTCAATCCTCATTCCTCAATCCTCAATACCCAATCCTCAATCTTCAATCCTCAATCCTCAATCCTCAATTCTCAATCCCCAATCCTCAATCCTCAGACCACAAACGTCAATATTCAACCCTCAGTCCTGGTCCCCAATCCACAACCCTCAATCCTCAATCCTCAATATTCAATCATCAATATTCAATCTTCAGTCCTGAATCCTCAATCCTCAATCCTCAATCCTCAATGTTCAATCCTCAATCTTCAATCCTCAATACTCAATCTTCAATCCTCAATCCTCAATCCTCTATCCACTATCCTCAATCCTCAATCCTCAATCTTCAATCCTCAATACTCAATCTTCAATCCTCAATCCTCAATCCTCAATCCTCAAGCCTCATTCTTCAATCCTCAACACCAAATTCTCAATCTTCAATCATCAATCCTCAATCCTCTATTCTCAATCCTCAATCCTCAATCCTCAGACCTAAAACATCAATACTCAACCCTCAGTCCTCGTGCTCAATCCACAACCCTCAATCCTCAATCCTCAATCTTCAATCATCAATATTCAATCTTCAATCCTCAATCCTCAATCCTCAGTCCTCAATCCTCAATCCTCAATCCTCAGTCATCAATACTCAGTCTTCAGTACTCAATCCTCAATCCTCAATCCTCAATCCTCAATCCTCAATCCTCAATCCTCAAACCTCAATCCTCAATCCTCAATCCTCAATCCTCAATCCTCAATCCTCAACCCTCAATCTTCAATCCTCAATACTCAATCTTCAATCCTCAATCCTCAATCCTCAATCCTCAATCCTCAACCCTCAATCTTCAATCCTCAATACTCAATCTTCAATCCTCAATCCTCAATCCTCAGACCTCAAACATCAATACTCAACCCTCAGTCCTCGTCCTCAATCCACAACCCTCAATCCTCAATCCTCAACCTTCAATCATCAATATTCAATCTTCAATACTCAATCATCAATCCTCAATCCTCAATCCTGAATCCTCAATGTTCAATCCTCAATACCCAATCTTCAATCTTCAATCCTGAATCCTCAATCCACAATCCTCAATCCTCAACCCTCAGTCATCAATACTCAACCTTCAGTACTCAATCCTCAATCCTCAATCCTCAACCCTCAATCCTCAACCCCCAATCCACATTCCTCAAACCTCAACCCTCAGCCCTCAGTGCTCATCCTCAGCTCTCAATTCTCAATCCTCAGGCCTCAATCCTCAATCCTCAATATTCATTCTTCAATCCTCAATACCCAATCCTCAATCTTCAATCCTCAATCCTCAATCCTCAGTCCTCAAACCTCAATCCTCAACCCTCAGCCCTCATCTTCAATCCTCAATTCTCAATCTTCAATTCTCAATACTCAATCTTCAATCCTCAACCCTCAATTCTCAATCCTCAATACTCAATCCTCAATCGTTAATCCTCGATCCCCAATCCTCAATCTTCAATACTCAATCCTCAATCCTCAATCCACAATCCTCAATCTTCAATCCTCAATACTCAATCTTCAATCCTCAATACCCAATCCTCAATCTTTAATCCTCAATCCTCAATCCTCAATTCTGAATCCTCAATCCTCAATCTTCAGACCTCAGGCCTCAATACTCAACCCTCAGTCCTCGTCCTCAATCCACAACCCTCAATCCGCAATCGTCAATCTTGAATCATCAATATTCAATCTTCAGTCCTCAATCCTCAATCGTCAATCCTCCATCCTCAATCCTCAATCCTCAATGTTCAATCCGCAATACCCAATCCTCAATCGTCAATCCTCAATCCTCAACCCTCAATCCTCAATCCTCAATCCTCAATCCTCAATCCTCAATCCTCAGCCCTCAACCCACAATCCTGGATCCTCAATCATGAATCCTCAATCTTCAGACCTCAGTCCTCAACAATCAGTTGTCAATTCTCAATCTTCAATAGAATATCATCAATTCACAGTTTTCAATACTCAATACTCAATCTGCAATCTTTAAATCTCTATCCTCTAACACCAATTCTCATCACTCAGCCCTCAATACTCAGTCCCCAGACCTCAGTCGTCAATCCTCAATCCTCAATCCTCAATCCTCAATCCTCAATCCTCAATCCTCAATCCTCTGTCCTCAATCCTCAATCTTCAATCCTCAATACTCAACCTTCAATCCCCAATCCTCAATCCTCAGTCCTCAATCCTCAATCCTCATTCTTCAGTCCTCAATACCCAATCCTCAATCTTCAATCCTCAACCCTCAATCCTCTATTCTCAATCCTCAATCCCCAGACCTCAGATATCAATACTCAACCCTCAGTCCTCGTCCTCAATACACAACCCTCAATCCTCAGTCCTCAATCTTGAATCATCAATATTCAATCTTCAGTCCTCAATCCTCAATCCTCAATCCTCAATCCTCAATCCTCAATCCTCAATGTTCAATCCGCAATACCCAATCCTCAATCTTCAATCCTCAATCCTCAATCCTCAATCCTCAATCCTCAATCTTCAGACCTCAGGCCTCAATACTCAACCCTCAGTCCTCGTCCTCAATCCACAACCCTCAACCCTCAATCCTCAATCTTCAATCGTCAGTATTCAATCTTCAATCCTCAATCCTCAATCCTCAGTCCTCAATCCTCAATCCTCAATCCTCAGTCATCAATACTCAATCTTCAGTACTCAATCCTCAATCCTCAATCCTCAATCCTCAATCCTCAATCCCCAATCCCCAATCCTCAATACTCAATCCTCAATGTTCAATCCTCTATACCCAATCCTCAATCTTCATTCCTCAATCCTCAATCCTCAATCCTCAGCATTCAATCCTCAATACTCAATCTTCAATCCTCAATCCTCAAACCTCAATCTTCAATCTTCAATCCTCAATCCTCAATCCTCAATCCTCAATCCGCATTCTTCAATCCTCAATACCCAATCCTAAATCTTTAACCCTCAATCCTCAATCCTCAATTCTCAATCCTCAATCCTCAGTCCTCAGTCCTCAAACCTCAACCCTCAACCCTCAGCCCTCATCGTCAATCCTCAATCCTCAATCCTCAATCCTCAATCTTTAATCCTGAATACACAATCTTCAATCCTCAATTCTCAATACTCAATCCTCAATACTCAATCCTCAATCGTCAATCCTCAATCCCCAATCCTCAATCCTCATTCTTCAATCCTCAATACCGAATCCTCAATCTTCAATCCTCAATCCTCTATCCTCGTTTCTCAATCCTCAATCCTCAATCCTCAGACCACGAACATCAATACTCAACCCTCAGTCCTCGTCCTCAATCCACAACACTCAATCCTGAATCCTCAATCTTCAATCATCAATATTCAATCTTCAATCCTCAACCCTCAATCCACGATACTCAATCCACAATCCTCAATGTTCATTCCTCAATACCCAATCCGCAATCTTCAATCCTCAATCCTCAATGCTCATTCTTCAATCCTCAATACCCAATCCTCGATCTTCAATCCTCAACCCTCAATCCTCAACTCTCAATCCTCAATCCTCAATCCTCAGTCCTCAAACCTCAATCCTCAACCCTCAGCCCTCATCTTCAATCCTCAATTCTCAATCTTCAATTCTCAATACTCAATCTTCAATCCTCAACCCTCAATTCTCAATCCTCAATACTCAATCCTCAATCGTTAATCCTCGATCCCCAATCCTCAATCTTCAATACTCAATCCTCAATCCTCAATCCACAATCCTCAATCCTCAGTCCTCAATCCTCAATCCTGATTCTTCAATCCTCAATACCCAATCCTCAATCTTCAATCCTCAATCCTCAATCCTCTATTCTCAATCCTCAATCCTCAATCCCCAGACCTCAGACATCAATACTCAACCCTCAGTCCTCGTCCTCAATCCACAACCCTCAGTCCTCAGTCCTCAATCTTGAATCATCAATATTCAATCTTCAGTCCTCAATCCTCAATCCTCAATCCTCAATCCTCAATCCTCAATCCTCAATCCTCAATGTTCAATCCGCAATACCCAATCCTCAATCTTCAATCCTCAATCCTCAATCCTCAATCCTCAATCCTCAATCCTCAATCCTCAATCCTCAATCCTCAGTCCTCAAGCCTCAATCCTCAACCCTCAGCCCTCATCTTCAATACTCAATCCTCAATCCTCAGTCTCAGTCTTCGATTCTCAATACTCAGTCTTCAATCCTCAATCCTGAATTCTCAATCCTCAATACTCTGTCCTCAATCCTCATTCTTCAATCCTCAATACTCAATCTTCAATCCTCGATCCTCAATCCTCAATCCTCAATCCTCATTCTTCAATCCTCAATACCCAACCCTCAATCTTCAATCCTCAATCCTCAATCCTCTGTCCTCAATCCTCAATCTTCAATCCTCAATACTCAATCTTCAATCCTCAATCCTCAATCCTCAATCCTCAGTCCTCAATCCTCAATCCTCATGCTTCAATCCTCAATACCCAATCCTCAATCTTCAATCCTCAATCCTCAATCCTCTATTCTCAATCCTCAATCCTCAATCCCCAGACCTCAGACATCAATACTCAACCCTCAGTCCTCGTCCTCAATCCACAACCCTCAGTCCTCAGTCCTCAATCTTGAATCATCAATATTCAATCTTCAGTCCTCAATCCTCAATCCTCAATCCTCAATCCTCAATCCTCAATCCTCAATCCTCAATGTTCAATCCGCAATACCCAATCCTCAATCTTCAATCCTCAATCCTCAATCCTCAATCCTCAATCCTCAATCCTCAATCCTCAATCCTCAATCCTCAGTCCTCAAGCCTCAATCCTCAACCCTCAGCCCTCATCTTCAATACTCAATCCTCAATCCTCAGTCTCAGTCTTCGATTCTCAATACTCAGTCTTCAATCCTCAATCCTGAATTCTCAATCCTCAATACTCAGTCCTCAATCCTCATTCTTCAATCCTCAATACTCAATCTTCAATCCTCGATCCTCAATCCTCAATCCTCAATCCTCATTCTTCAATCCTCAATACCCAACCCTCAATCTTCAATCCTCAATCCTCAATCCTCAATTCTCAATCCTCAATCCTCAATCCTCAGACCTCAGACATCAATACTCAACCCTCAGTCCTCGTCCTCAATCCACAACCCTCAATCCTCAATCATCAATCTTCAATCATCAATATTCAATCTTCAGTCCTCAATCCTCAATCCTCAATCCTCAATCCTCAATCCTTATTCTTCAATCCTCAATACCCAATCCTAAATCTTTAACGCTCAATCCTCAATCCTCAATTCTCAATCCACAATCCTCAGTCCTCAGACCTCAAACCTCAATCCTCAACCCTCAGCCCTCATCGTCAATCCTCAATCCTCAATACCCAATCCTCAATCTTCAATCCTCAATCTTCAATCCTCAATCCTCAGTCCTCAATCCTCAATCCTCATTCTTCAATCCTCAATACCCAATCCTCAATCTTCAATCCTCAATCCTCAATCCTCAATTCTCAATGCTCAATCCTCAGACCTGAGTCCTCAAACCTCAATCCTCAACCCTCAGCCCTCATCGTCAATCCTCAATCCTCAATCCTCAATCCTCAATCTTCAATCCTCAATCCCCAATACTCAATCCTCAATCCTCAATCCTTATTACTCAATCATCAATCCTCAACCTTCAATACTCAATCCTCAATCCTCAATCAACAATCCTCAATCCTCAATCATCAATCCTCAATCTTCAATCCGCAATGCTCAACCTTTAATCCTCAATCCTCAATCCTCAATCTTCAATCCTCAATCCTCAATCCTCAATCCTCAATCCTCAATCCTCAATCCAAGATCCTCAATCTTCAATCCTCAATACTCAATCTTCAATCCTCAATCCTCAATCCTCAATCCTCAATCCTCAATATTCAACACACAACCCTCAACCACCAATCCTCAATACACAACAATCAATCCTCAATTCCCAATACTCAATAGAATATCCTGAATTCTCAGGCATCAATACTCAAACCGCAATATTCAATAATCATATCTCAATCCTCAAACATCAATTCTAAACACTCAATCCTCAACACTCAGTCCTCTCTCTTCAATCCTCCATCCTCAACCCTCAATCCTCAAGCGTCAATCCTCAATCCTCAACCTTCAATCCTCAGTCGTCAAACCTCAATCCCGAATACTCAATCCTGAATCCTCAACCTTCAGCCCTCAGTCCTCAACAATCAATTGTCAATCCTCAATCCTCAATAGAATATCCTCAATTCACTGCTTTCACTACACAATCCCCATTCTTCAATCTTCATATCTCAATCCACAAACATCAATTCCCATCACTCAACCCTCAACTCTAAGTCCTCAATCTTCAATCCTCAACCCTCAATCCTCAGTCCTCAGTCCTCATCATTCAATCCTCAATACCCAATCCTCAATCTTCAATCCTCAAACCTCAATCCTCAATTCTCAATCCTCAATCCTCAATCCTCAGACCTCAAACATCAATACTCAACCCTCAGTCCTCGTCCTCAATCCACAACCCACAATCCTCAATCCTCAACCTTCAATCATCAATATTCAATCTTCAATCCTCAATCCTCAATCCTCAATCCTCAATCCTTAATCCTCAATGTTCAATCCTCTATACCCAATACTCAATCTTCAATCCTCAATCCTCAATTCTCAATCCTAGATCCTCAATTCTCAGTCCTCAGTCCTCAAACCACAATCCTGAATCCTCAATCTTGAAAACTTAATCTTCAGCCCTCAGTCCTCAACAATCAGTTGTCAATCCTCAATCCTCAATAGTATATCGTCAGTTCAGAGTTTAGCATACGCAATACTCAATCTGCAATCTTCATATCTCTATCCACAAACATCAATTCTCACCACTCAACCCTGACTACTCAGTACCAAATCCTCAGTCTTCAATCCTCAGTCCTCAATCCTCAATCCTCAATCATCAACTTTCATTCCTCAATACTCAATCTTCAATCCTCAATCCTCAATCCTCAATCCTCAATCTTCAATCCTCAATCCTCAGTCCTCAATCCTCAATCCTCATTCTTCAATCCTCAATACCCAATCCTCAATCTTCAATCCTCAATCCTCAATCCGCAATTCTCAATGCTCAATCCTCAGACCTGAGTCCTCAAACCTCAATCCTCAACCCTCAGCCCTCATCGTCAATCCTCAATCCTCAATCCTCAATCATCAATCCTCAATCTTCAATCCTCAATGCTCAACCTTTAATCCTCAATCCTCAATCCTCAATCTTCAATCCTCAATCCTCAATCCTCAATCCTCAATCCTCAATCCTCAATCCTCAATCCTCAATCCTCAACCTTCAATCCTTAATACTCAATCTTCAATCCTCAATCCTCAATCCTCAATCCTCAATCCTCATTCTTCAATCCTCAATACCCAACCCTCAATCTTCAATCCTTCAAACCTCAATCCTCAATTCTCAATCCTCAATCCTCAATCCTCAGACCTCAGACATCAATACTCAACCCTCAGTCCTCGTCCTCAATCCAACCCTCAATCCTCAATCATCAATCTTCAATCATCAATGTTCAATCTTTTAGTCCTCATTCCTCAATCCTCAATCCTCAATCCTCAATCCTCAATCCTCAATCATCAATCCTCAATTATCAATCCTCAATCTTCAATACTCAATCCTCAACCCTCAATCCTCAATCCTCAATACTCAACCATCAATCCTCAATTCTCAATACTCAATAGAATATCCTGAATTCTCAGGATTCTAAACTCAAACCTCAATCCTTAACCCTCAGCCCTCATTCTCAGTCCTCAATCCACAATCCTCAAACTTCAATCCTCAACCGTCAGTCCTCGTCCTCAATCCTCAACTCTCAATCCTCAATCCTCCCACCTTCAATGATCAATACTCAATCTTCAATCGTCAGTCCTCAATCCTCAGTCCTCAAACCTCAATCCTGAATCCTCAATCCTGAATCCTCAATCTTCAGCACACAGTCCTCAACAATCAGTTGTCAACCCTCAATCCTCAATAGAATATCATCAATTCACAGTTTTCAATACTCAATACTCAATCTGCAATCTTCAAATCTCTATCCACAAACATCAATTCTCATCACTCAACCCTCAACACTCAGTCTTCAATCCTCAATCCTCAACCCACAATCCTCAATCCTCATTCTTCAATCCTCAACACCCAATCCTCAATCTTCAATCCTCAATCCTCAATCCTCAATTCTCAATCCTCAGTCCTCAATCCTCAGACTTCAAACAGCAATACTCAACCCCCAGTCCTCGTCCTCAATCTACAACCATCAGTCCCCAATCCTCAATTTTCAATCATCAATATTCAATCTTCAGTCCTCAATCCTCTATCCTCAATCCTCAATCCTCAATCCTCAATGTTCAATCCGCAATACCCAATCATCAATCTTCAATCCTCAATCCTCAATCCTCAATCCTCAATCCTCAATCTTCAATCCTCAATACTCAATCTTCAACCCTCAACCCTCAATCATCAATCCTCAATGCTCAATCCTCAATCCTCAATTCTCAGTCCTCAATCCTCAATCCTCAATCCTCAATCTTCAATCATGAATATTCAATCTTCAATCCTCAATCCTCAATCCTCAGTCCTCAAACCTCAATTCTGAATCTTCAATCCTGAATCCTCAATCTTCAGCCCTCAGTCCTCAACAATCAGTTGTCAATCCTCAATCCTCAATCCTCAATCCTCAATCCTCAATCCTCAATCCTCGATCCACAATCCTCAATCCTCAATCCTCAACCCACAATCCTCAATCCTCAATGCTCAGTCATCAATACTCAATCTTCAGTACTCAATCCTCAATCCTCAATCCTCAGCCCTCAATCCTCAAGCCCCAATCCTCATTCCTCAAACCTCAACCCTCAGTCCTCAGTGCTCATCCTCAGCTCTCAATTCTCAATCCTCAGGCCTCAATCCTCAATCCTCAATCCTCATTCCTCAATCCTCAATACCCAATCCTCAATCTTCAATCCTCAATCCTCAATCCTCAATTCTCAATCCCCAATCCTCAATCCTCAGACCACAAACGTCAATATTCAACCCTCAGTCCTGGTCCCCAATCCACAACCCTCAATCCTCAATCCTCAATATTCAATCATCAATATTCAATCTTCAGTCCTGAATCCTCAATCCTCAATCCTCAATCCTCAATGTTCAATCCTCAATCTTCAATCCTCAATACTCAATCTTCAATCCTCAATCCTCAATCCTCTATCCACTATCCTCAATCCTCAATCCTCAATCTTCAATCCTCAATACTCAATCTTCAATCCTCAATCCTCAATCCTCAATCCTCAAGCCTCATTCTTCAATCCTCAACACCAAATTCTCAATCTTCAATCATCAATCCTCAATCCTCTATTCTCAATCCTCAATCCTCAATCCTCAGACCTAAAACATCAATACTCAACCCTCAGTCCTCGTCCTCAATCCACAACACTCAATCCTCAATCCTCAATCTTCAATCATCAATATTCAATCTTCAATCCTCAATCCTCAATCCTCAGTCCTCAAACCTCAATTCTGAATCTTCAATACTGAATCCTCAATCTTCAGCCCTCAGTCCTCAACAATCAGTTGTCAATCCTCAATCCTCAATCCTCAATCCTCAATCCTCAATCCTCAATCCTCAATCCCCAACCTTCAATCCTCAATACTCAATCTTCAATCCTCAATCCTCAATCCTCAATCCTCAATCCTCATTCTTCAATCCTCAACACCAAATCCTCAATCTTGAATCCTCAATCCTCAATCCCCTATTCTCAATCCTCAATCCTCAATCCTCAGATCTCAAACATCAATACTCAACCCTCAGTCCTCGTCCTCAATCCACAACCCTCAATCCTCAATCCTCAATCTTCAATCATTAATATTCAATCTTCAATCCTCAATACTCTATCCTCAGTCCTCAATCCTCAATCCTCAATCCTCAATCCTCAATCCTCAATCCTCAATCCTCAATCTTCAATCCGCATTACTCAATATCCAATCATCAATCCTCAGTCCTCAAACCTTAATTCTGAATCCTCAATCCTGCATCCTCAATCTTCAGCCCTCAGTCCTCAACAATCAGTTGTCAATCCTCAATGCCCAATAGAGTATCATCAATTCACTGTTTTCAATGCTCAATACTCAATCTGTAATCTTCAAATCTCTATCCAGAAACATCAATCCTCATCACTCAAGCCAGGACGCTCAGTCCTCAATGTTCAATCTTCAACTCTGAATCCTCAATCCTCAATCCTCAATCCTCAATCCTCAATCTTCAATCCTCAATCCTCAATCCTCAATCCTCAATCCTCAATCCTCAATCTTCAATCCTCAATACTCAATCTTCAATCCTCAATCCTCAATCCTCAATTCTCAGTCCTCATTCTTCAATCCTCAATGCTCAATCCTCAATCTTCAACCCTCAATCCTCAATCCTCAGACCTCAAACATCAATACTCAACCCTCAGTTCTCGTCCTCAATCCACAACCCTCAATCCTCAATCCTCAACCTTCAATCATCAATATTCAACCTTCAATCCTCAATCATCAATCCTCAATACTCAATCCTCAATCCTCAATGTTCAATCCTCAATACTCAATCTTCAATCCTCAATCCTCAATCCTCAATCTTCAATTCTGAATCTTGAATCCTGAATCCTCAATCTTCAGCCCTCAGTCCTCAACAATCAGTTGTCAATCCTCAATCCTCAATCCTCAATCCTCAATCCTCAATCCTCAATCCTCAATCCTCAATCCGCAATATTCAATCCTCAATACTCAATCTTCAATCCTCAATCCTCAATCTTCAATCCTCAATACTCAATCTTCAATCCTCAATCTTCAATCCTCAATACTCAATCTTCAATCCTCAATCCTCCATCCTCAATCCTCAATCCTCATTCTTCAATCCTCAACACCAAATCCTCAATCTTCAATCCTAAATCCTCAATCGCCCATCCTCAATCCTCATTCTTCAATCCTCAATACCCTATCCTCAATCTTCAACCCTCAATCCTCAATCCTCAATTCTCAATCCTCATCCTCAATCCTCAAACCTCAAACATCAATATTCAACCCTCAGTCCTGGTCCCCAATCCACAACCCTCAATCCTCAATCCTCAATCCTCAATCCACAATCCTCAATCCTGAATCCTCTATTCTCAACCCTCGTTCCTCAATCCTCAGACCTCAAACATCAATACTCAACCCTCAGTCCTCGTCCTCAATCCACAACCCTCAATCCTCAATCCTCAATCTTCAATCATGAATATTCAATCTTCAATCCTCAATCCTCAATCCTCAGTCCTCAAACCTCAATTCTGAATCTTCAATACTGAATCCTCAATCTTCAGCCCTCAGTCCTCAACAATCAGTTGTCAATCCTCAATCCTCAATCCTCAATCCTCAATCCTCAATCCTCAATCCTCAATCCTCAATCTTCAATCGTCAATACTCAATCTTCAATCCTCAATCCTCAATCCTCAATCCTCAATCCTCATTCTTCAATCCTCAATACCCAACCCTCAATCTTCAATCCTCAATCCTCAATCCTCAATTCTCAATCCTCAATCCTCAATCCTCAGACCTCAGACATCAATACTCAACCCTCAGTCCTCGTCCTCAATCCACAACCCTCAATCCTCAATCATCAATCTTCAATCATCAATATTCAATCTTCAGTCCTCAATCCTCAATCCTCAATCCTCAATCCTCAATCCTTATTCTTCAATCCTCAATACCCAATCCTAAATCTTTAACGCTCAATCCTCAATCCTCAATTCTCAATCCACAATCCTCAGTCCTCAGACCTCAAACCTCAATCCTCAACCCTCAGCCCTCATCGTCAATCCTCAATCCTCAATACCCAATCCTCAATCTTCAATCCTCAATCTTCAATCCTCAATCCTCAGTCCTCAATCCTCAATCCTCATTCTTCAATCCTCAATACCCAATCCTCAATCTTCAATCCTCAATCCTCAATCCTCAATTCTCAATGCTCAATCCTCAGACCTGAGTCCTCAAACCTCAATCCTCAACCCTCAGCCCTCATCGTCAATCCTCAATCCTCAATCCTCAATCCTCAATCTTCAATCCTCAATCCCCAATACTCAATCCTCAATCCTCAATCCTTATTACTCAATCATCAATCCTCAACCTTCAATACTCAATCCTCAATCCTCAATCAACAATCCTCAATCCTCAATCATCAATCCTCAATCTTCAATCCGCAATGCTCAACCTTTAATCCTCAATCCTCAATCCTCAATCTTCAATCCTCAATCCTCAATCCTCAATCCTCAATCCTCAATCCTCAATCCAAGATCCTCAATCTTCAATCCTCAATACTCAATCTTCAATCCTCAATCCTCAATCCTCAATCCTCAATCCTCAATATTCAACACACAACCCTCAACCACCAATCCTCAATACACAACAATCAATCCTCAATTCCCAATACTCAATAGAATATCCTGAATTCTCAGGCATCAATACTCAAACCGCAATATTCAATAATCATATCTCAATCCTCAAACATCAATTCTAAACACTCAATCCTCAACACTCAGTCCTCTCTCTTCAATCCTCCATCCTCAACCCTCAATCCTCAAGCGTCAATCCTCAATCCTCAACCTTCAATCCTCAGTCGTCAAACCTCAATCCCGAATACTCAATCCTGAATCCTCAACCTTCAGCCCTCAGTCCTCAACAATCAATTGTCAATCCTCAATCCTCAATAGAATATCCTCAATTCACTGCTTTCACTACACAATCCCCATTCTTCAATCTTCATATCTCAATCCACAAACATCAATTCCCATCACTCAACCCTCAACTCTAAGTCCTCAATCTTCAATCCTCAACCCTCAATCCTCAGTCCTCAGTCCTCATCATTCAATCCTCAATACCCAATCCTCAATCTTCAATCCTCAAACCTCAATCCTCAATTCTCAATCCTCAATCCTCAATCCTCAGACCTCAAACATCAATACTCAACCCTCAGTCCTCGTCCTCAATCCACAACCCACAATCCTCAATCCTCAACCTTCAATCATCAATATTCAATCTTCAATCCTCAATCCTCAATCCTCAATCCTCAATCCTTAATCCTCAATGTTCAATCCTCTATACCCAATACTCAATCTTCAATCCTCAATCCTCAATTCTCAATCCTAGATCCTCAATTCTCAGTCCTCAGTCCTCAAACCACAATCCTGAATCCTCAATCTTGAAAACTTAATCTTCAGCCCTCAGTCCTCAACAATCAGTTGTCAATCCTCAATCCTCAATAGTATATCGTCAGTTCAGAGTTTAGCATACGCAATACTCAATCTGCAATCTTCATATCTCTATCCACAAACATCAATTCTCACCACTCAACCCTGACTACTCAGTACCAAATCCTCAGTCTTCAATCCTCAGTCCTCAATCCTCAATCCTCAATCATCAACTTTCATTCCTCAATACTCAATCTTCAATCCTCAATCCTCAATCCTCAATCCTCAATCTTCAATCCTCAATCCTCAGTCCTCAATCCTCAATCCTCATTCTTCAATCCTCAATACCCAATCCTCAATCTTCAATCCTCAATCCTCAATCCGCAATTCTCAATGCTCAATCCTCAGACCTGAGTCCTCAAACCTCAATCCTCAACCCTCAGCCCTCATCGTCAATCCTCAATCCTCAATCCTCAATCATCAATCCTCAATCTTCAATCCTCAATGCTCAACCTTTAATCCTCAATCCTCAATCCTCAATCTTCAATCCTCAATCCTCAATCCTCAATCCTCAATCCTCAATCCTCAATCCTCAATCCTCAATCCTCAACCTTCAATCCTTAATACTCAATCTTCAATCCTCAATCCTCAATCCTCAATCCTCAATCCTCATTCTTCAATCCTCAATACCCAACCCTCAATCTTCAATCCTTCAAACCTCAATCCTCAATTCTCAATCCTCAATCCTCAATCCTCAGACCTCAGACATCAATACTCAACCCTCAGTCCTCGTCCTCAATCCAACCCTCAATCCTCAATCATCAATCTTCAATCATCAATGTTCAATCTTTTAGTCCTCATTCCTCAATCCTCAATCCTCAATCCTCAATCCTCAATCCTCAATCATCAATCCTCAATTATCAATCCTCAATCTTCAATACTCAATCCTCAACCCTCAATCCTCAATCCTCAATACTCAACCATCAATCCTCAATTCTCAATACTCAATAGAATATCCTGAATTCTCAGGATTCTAAACTCAAACCTCAATCCTTAACCCTCAGCCCTCATTCTCAGTCCTCAATCCACAATCCTCAAACTTCAATCCTCAACCGTCAGTCCTCGTCCTCAATCCTCAACTCTCAATCCTCAATCCTCCCACCTTCAATGATCAATACTCAATCTTCAATCGTCAGTCCTCAATCCTCAGTCCTCAAACCTCAATCCTGAATCCTCAATCCTGAATCCTCAATCTTCAGCACACAGTCCTCAACAATCAGTTGTCAACCCTCAATCCTCAATAGAATATCATCAATTCACAGTTTTCAATACTCAATACTCAATCTGCAATCTTCAAATCTCTATCCACAAACATCAATTCTCATCACTCAACCCTCAACACTCAGTCTTCAATCCTCAATCCTCAACCCACAATCCTCAATCCTCATTCTTCAATCCTCAACACCCAATCCTCAATCTTCAATCCTCAATCCTCAATCCTCAATTCTCAATCCTCAGTCCTCAATCCTCAGACTTCAAACAGCAATACTCAACCCCCAGTCCTCGTCCTCAATCTACAACCATCAGTCCCCAATCCTCAATTTTCAATCATCAATATTCAATCTTCAGTCCTCAATCCTCTATCCTCAATCCTCAATCCTCAATCCTCAATGTTCAATCCGCAATACCCAATCATCAATCTTCAATCCTCAATCCTCAATCCTCAATCCTCAATCCTCAATCTTCAATCCTCAATACTCAATCTTCAACCCTCAACCCTCAATCATCAATCCTCAATGCTCAATCCTCAATCCTCAATTCTCAGTCCTCAATCCTCAATCCTCAATCCTCAATCTTCAATCATGAATATTCAATCTTCAATCCTCAATCCTCAATCCTCAGTCCTCAAACCTCAATTCTGAATCTTCAATCCTGAATCCTCAATCTTCAGCCCTCAGTCCTCAACAATCAGTTGTCAATCCTCAATCCTCAATCCTCAATCCTCAATCCTCAATCCTCAATCCTCGATCCACAATCCTCAATCCTCAATCCTCAACCCACAATCCTCAATCCTCAATGCTCAGTCATCAATACTCAATCTTCAGTACTCAATCCTCAATCCTCAATCCTCAGCCCTCAATCCTCAAGCCCCAATCCTCATTCCTCAAACCTCAACCCTCAGTCCTCAGTGCTCATCCTCAGCTCTCAATTCTCAATCCTCAGGCCTCAATCCTCAATCCTCAATCCTCATTCCTCAATCCTCAATACCCAATCCTCAATCTTCAATCCTCAATCCTCAATCCTCAATTCTCAATCCCCAATCCTCAATCCTCAGACCACAAACGTCAATATTCAACCCTCAGTCCTGGTCCCCAATCCACAACCCTCAATCCTCAATCCTCAATATTCAATCATCAATATTCAATCTTCAGTCCTGAATCCTCAATCCTCAATCCTCAATCCTCAATGTTCAATCCTCAATCTTCAATCCTCAATACTCAATCTTCAATCCTCAATCCTCAATCCTCTATCCACTATCCTCAATCCTCAATCCTCAATCTTCAATCCTCAATACTCAATCTTCAATCCTCAATCCTCAATCCTCAATCCTCAAGCCTCATTCTTCAATCCTCAACACCAAATTCTCAATCTTCAATCATCAATCCTCAATCCTCTATTCTCAATCCTCAATCCTCAATCCTCAGACCTAAAACATCAATACTCAACCCTCAGTCCTCGTCCTCAATCCACAACACTCAATCCTCAATCCTCAATCTTCAATCATCAATATTCAATCTTCAATCCTCAATCCTCAATCCTCAGTCCTCAAACCTCAATTCTGAATCTTCAATACTGAATCCTCAATCTTCAGCCCTCAGTCCTCAACAATCAGTTGTCAATCCTCAATCCTCAATCCTCAATCCTCAATCCTCAATCCTCAATCCTCAATCCCCAACCTTCAATCCTCAATACTCAATCTTCAATCCTCAATCCTCAATCCTCAATCCTCAATCCTCATTCTTCAATCCTCAACACCAAATCCTCAATCTTGAATCCTCAATCCTCAATCCCCTATTCTCAATCCTCAATCCTCAATCCTCAGATCTCAAACATCAATACTCAACCCTCAGTCCTCGTCCTCAATCCACAACCCTCAATCCTCAATCCTCAATCTTCAATCATTAATATTCAATCTTCAATCCTCAATACTCTATCCTCAGTCCTCAATCCTCAATCCTCAATCCTCAATCCTCAATCCTCAATCCTCAATCCTCAATCTTCAATCCGCATTACTCAATATCCAATCATCAATCCTCAGTCCTCAAACCTTAATTCTGAATCCTCAATCCTGCATCCTCAATCTTCAGCCCTCAGTCCTCAACAATCAGTTGTCAATCCTCAATGCCCAATAGAGTATCATCAATTCACTGTTTTCAATGCTCAATACTCAATCTGTAATCTTCAAATCTCTATCCAGAAACATCAATCCTCATCACTCAAGCCAGGACGCTCAGTCCTCAATGTTCAATCTTCAACTCTGAATCCTCAATCCTCAATCCTCAATCCTCAATCCTCAATCTTCAATCCTCAATCCTCAATCCTCAATCCTCAATCCTCAATCCTCAATCTTCAATCCTCAATACTCAATCTTCAATCCTCAATCCTCAATCCTCAATTCTCAGTCCTCATTCTTCAATCCTCAATGCTCAATCCTCAATCTTCAACCCTCAATCCTCAATCCTCAGACCTCAAACATCAATACTCAACCCTCAGTTCTCGTCCTCAATCCACAACCCTCAATCCTCAATCCTCAACCTTCAATCATCAATATTCAACCTTCAATCCTCAATCATCAATCCTCAATACTCAATCCTCAATCCTCAATGTTCAATCCTCAATACTCAATCTTCAATCCTCAATCCTCAATCCTCAATCTTCAATTCTGAATCTTGAATCCTGAATCCTCAATCTTCAGCCCTCAGTCCTCAACAATCAGTTGTCAATCCTCAATCCTCAATCCTCAATCCTCAATCCTCAATCCTCAATCCTCAATCCTCAATCCGCAATATTCAATCCTCAATACTCAATCTTCAATCCTCAATCCTCAATCTTCAATCCTCAATACTCAATCTTCAATCCTCAATCTTCAATCCTCAATACTCAATCTTCAATCCTCAATCCTCCATCCTCAATCCTCAATCCTCATTCTTCAATCCTCAACACCAAATCCTCAATCTTCAATCCTAAATCCTCAATCGCCCATCCTCAATCCTCATTCTTCAATCCTCAATACCCTATCCTCAATCTTCAACCCTCAATCCTCAATCCTCAATTCTCAATCCTCATCCTCAATCCTCAAACCTCAAACATCAATATTCAACCCTCAGTCCTGGTCCCCAATCCACAACCCTCAATCCTCAATCCTCAATCCTCAATCCACAATCCTCAATCCTGAATCCTCTATTCTCAACCCTCGTTCCTCAATCCTCAGACCTCAAACATCAATACTCAACCCTCAGTCCTCGTCCTCAATCCACAACCCTCAATCCTCAATCCTCAATCTTCAATCATGAATATTCAATCTTCAATCCTCAATCCTCAATCCTCAGTCCTCAAACCTCAATTCTGAATCTTCAATACTGAATCCTCAATCTTCAGCCCTCAGTCCTCAACAATCAGTTGTCAATCCTCAATCCTCAATCCTCAATCCTCAATCCTCAATCCTCAATCCTCAATCCTCAATCTTCAATCGTCAATACTCAATCTTCAATCCTCAATCCTCAATCCTCAATCCTCAATCCTCATTCTTCAATCCTCAACACCAAATCCTCAATCTTCAATCCTCAATCCTCAATCCTCTATTCTCAATCCTCAATCCTCAATCCTCAGACCTCAAACATCAATACTCAACCCTCAGTCCTCGTCCTCAATCCACAACCCTCAATCCTCAATCCTCAATCTTCAATCATCAATATTCAATCTTCAATCCTCAATCCTCAATCCTCAATCCTCAACCCCAATCCTCAATCCTCAATACTCAATCCTCGATGTTCAATCCTCTATACCCAATCCTCAATCTTCAATCCTCAATCCTCAATTCTCAATCCTAGATCCTCAATCCTCAATCCTCATTCTTCAATCCTCAATACCCAATCCTAAATCTTTAACGCTCAATCCTCAATCCTCAATTCTCAATCCTCAATCCTCAGCCCTCAGTCCTCAAACCTCAATCCTCAACCCTCAGCCCTCATCGTCAATCCTCAATCCTCAATCCTCAATCCTCAATCTTCAATCTTGAATACTCAATCCTCAATCCTCAATCATCATTCCTCAATCCTCAATCCTCATTCTTCAATCCTCAATACCCAATCCTCAATCTTCAATCCTCAATCCTCAATCCTCAATTCTCAATCCTCAATCCTCAATCTTCAGGCCTCTGGCCTCAATACTCAACCCTCAGTCCTAGTCCTCAATCCACAACCCTCAATCCTCAATCCTCAATCTTGAATCATCAATATTCAATCTTCAGTCCTCAATCCTCAATCCTCAATCCTCCATCCTCAATCCTCAATCTTCAATGTTCAATCCGCAATACCCAATCCTCAATCGTCAATCCTCAATCTTCAATCCTCAATACTCAATCTTCAATCCTCAATCCTCAATCCTCAATCCTCAGTCCTCATTCTTCAATCCTCAATACCCAATCCTCAATCTTCAACCATCAATCCTCAATCCTCAGACCTCAAACATCAATACTCAACCCTCAGTCCTCGTCCTCAATCCACAACCCTCAATACTCAATCCTCAGCCTTCAATCATCAATATTCAATCTTCAATCCTCAATCATCAATCCTCAATACTCAATCCTCAATCCTCAATGTTCAATCCTCAATACCCAATCTTCAATCTTCAATCCTCGATCCTCAATCCGCAATCCCCAATCCTCAATCCTCAATCCCCAAACCTCAATCCTCAATCCTCAGTCCTCAAACCACAACCCTGAATCCTCAATCCTGAATACTCAATCTTCAATCCTCAATCCTCAATCCTCAATCCTCAATCCTCATTCTTCAATCCTCAATACCCAATCCTCAATCTTCAATCCTCAATCCTCAATCTTCAATACTCAATACTCAATCTTCAATCCTCAATCCAAAATCCTCAATCTTCAATCCTCAATACTCAATCTTCAATCCTCAATCCTCAATCCTCAATCTTCAATCCTCAATATTCAACACACAACCCTCAACCACCAATCCTCAATACACAACAATCAATCCTCAATTCCCAATACTCAATAGAATATCCTGAATTCTCATGGTTCAATACTCAAACCGCAATATTCAATAATCATATCTCAATCCTCAAACATCAATTCTAAACACTCAATCCTCAACACTCAGTCCTCTCTCTTCAATCCTCCATCCTCAACCCTCAATCCTCAAGCGTCAATCCTCAATCCTCAATCCACAACCTTCAATCCTCAGTCGTCAAACCTCAATCCCGAATACTCAATCCTGAATCCTCAACCTTCAGCCCTCAGTCCTCAACAATCAATTGTCAATCCTCAATCCTCAATAGAATATCCTCAATTCACAGCTTTCACTACACAATCCCCATTCTTCAATCTTCAAATCTCAATCCACAAACATCAATTCCCATCACTCAACCCTCAACTCTAAGTTCTCAATCTTCAATCCTCAATCCTCAATCATCAGTCCTCAGTCCTCATCCTTCAATCCTCAATACCCAATCCTCAATCTTCAAACCTCAAACCTCAATCCTCAATTCTCAATCCTCAATCCTCAATCCTCAGACCTCAAGCATCAATACTCAACCCTCAGTCCTCGTCCTCAATCCACAACCCACAATCCTCAATCCTCAACCTTCAATCATCAATATTCAATCTTCAATCCTCATTCCTCAATCCTCAATCCTCAATCCTTAATCCTCAATGTTCAATCCTCTATACCCAATCCTCAATCTTCAATCCTCAATCCTCAATTCTCAATCCTAGATCCTCAATCCTCAGTCCTCAGTCCTCAAACCACAATCCTGAATCCTCAATCTTGAAACCTTAATCTTCAGCCCTCAGTCCTCAACAATCAGTTGTCAATCCTCAATCCTCAATAGTATATCGGCAGTTCAGAGTTTTGCATACGCAATACTCAATCTGCAATCTTCATATCTCTATCCACAAACATCAATTCTCACCACTCAACCCTGACTACTCAGTACCCAATCCTCAGTCTTCAATCCTCAGTCCTCAATCCTCAATCCTCAATCCTCAACTTTCATTCCTCAATACTCAATCGTCAATCCTCAATCCTCAATCCTCAATCATCAATCTTCAATCCTCAATCCTCAGTCCTCAATCCTCAATCCTCATTCTTCAATCCTCAATACCCAATCCTCAATCTTCAATCCTCAATCCTCAATCCTCAATTCTCAATGCTCAATCCTCAGACCTGAGTCCTCAAACCTCAATCCTCAACCCTCAGCCCTCATCGTCAATCCTCAATCCTCAATCCTCAATCCTCAATCTTCAATCCTCAGTCCCCAATACTCAATCCTCAATCCTCAATCCTCATTACTCAATCATCAATCCTCAACCTTCAATACTCAATCCTCAATCCTCAATCAACAATCCTCAATCCTCAATCATCAATCCTCAATCTTCAATCCTCAATGCTCAACCTTTAATCCTCAATCCTCAATCCTCAATCTTCAATCCTCAATCCTCAATCCTCAATCCTCAATCCTCAATCCTCAATCCTCAATCCTCAATCCTCAATCTTCAATCCTCGATACTCAATCTTCAATCCTCAATCCTCAATCCTCAATCCTCAATCCTCATTCTTCAATCCTCAATACCCAACCCTCAATCTTCAATCCTTCAAACCTCAATCCTCAATTCTCAATCCTCAATCCTCAATCCTCAGACCTCAGACATCAATACTCAACCCTCAGTCCTCGTCCTCAATCCACAACCCTCAATCCTCAATCATCAATCTTCAATCATCAATGTTCAATCTTCAGTCCTCATTCCTCAATCCTCAATCCTCTATCCTCAATCATCAATGTTCAATCCGCAATACCCAATCCTCAATCTTCAATCCTCAATCCTCAATCCTCAATCCTCAATCCTCAATCCTCAATCCTCAATCCTCAATCCTCAGTCCTCAACCCACAATCCTGGATCCTCAATCATGAATCCTCAATCTTTAGACCTCAGTCCTAAACAATCAGTTGCCAATTCTCAATCCTCAATAGAATATCATCAATTCACAGCTTTCAGTACTCAATACTCAATCTGCAATCTTTAAATCTCTATCCTCAAACACCAATTCCCATCACTCAACCCTCAATACTCAGTCCCCAGACCTCAATCGTCAATCCTCAATCGTCAATCCTCAATCCTCAATCCTCAACATTCAATCCTCAATACTCAATCTTCAATCCTCAATCCTCAAACCACAATCCTCAATCTTCAATCCTCAATCCTCAATCCTCAATCCTCATTCTTCAATCCTCAATACCCAATCCTAAATCTTTAACCCTCAATCCTCAATCCTCAATCCCCAATCCTCAGTCCTCAATCCTCAGTCCTCAAACCACAACCCTGAATCCTCAATCCTGAATACTCAATCTTCAATCCTCAATCCTCAATCCTCAATCCTCGATCCTCAATCCTCAATCCTCAGTCCTCAATACTCAATCTTCAATCCTCAATACTCAATCTTCAATACTCAATCATCAATCCTCAGTCCTCAATCCTCATTCTTCAATCCTCAATACCCAATCCTCAATCTTCAATCCTCAATCGTCAATCCTCAATTCTCAATACTCAATCCTCAATCCTCAGACCTCGGACATCAATACTCAACCCTCAGTCCTCGTCCTCAATCCACAACACTCAATCCTCAATCCTCAATCTTGAATCATCAATATTCAATCTTCAGTCCTCAATCCTCAATCCTCAATCCTCAATCCTCAATCCTCAATCCTCAATGTTCAATCCGCAATACCCAATCCTCAATCTTCAATCCTCAATCCTCAATCCGCAATCCTCAATCCTCAATCCTCAATCCTCAATCCTCAATCCTCAGTCCTCAACCCACAATCCTGGATCCTCAATCATGAATCCTCAATCTTTAGACCCCAGTCCTAAACAATCAGTTGCCAATTCTCAATCTTCAATAGAATATCATCAATTCACAGTTCTCAATACTCAATACTCAATCTGCAATCTTTAAATCTCTATCCTCAAACACCAATTCTCATCACTCAACCCTCAATACTCAGTCCCCAGACCTCAATCGTCAATCCTCAAACCTCAATCCTCAACCCTCAGCCCTCATCGTCAATCCTCGATCCTCAATCCTCAAACCTCAATCTTCAATCCTCAATATTCAATCTTCAATCCTCAATCCTCAATCCTCAATCCACAATCATCAATCCTCAATCCTCAGTCATCAATACTCAATCTTCAGTACTCAATCCTCAATCCTCAATCCTCAATCCTCAATCCTCAATCCTCAATCCTCAATCTTCAATCCTCAATACTCAATCTTCAATCCTCAATCCTCAATCCTCAATCCTCAGTCCTCATTCTTCAATCCTCAATACCCAATCCTCAATCTTCAACCATCAATCCTCAATCCTCAGACCTCAAACATCAATACTCAACCCTCAGTCCTCGTCCTCAATCCACAACCCTCAATACTCAATCCTCAACCTTCAATCATCAATATTCAATCTTCAATCCTCAATCATCAATACTCAATACTCAATCCTCAATCCTCAATGTTCAATCCTCAATACCCAATCTTCAATCTTCAATCCTCGATCCTCAATCCGCAATCCCCAATCCTCAATCCTCAATCCCCAAACCTCAATCCTCAATCCTCAGTCCTCAAACCACAACCCTGAATCCTCAATCCTGAATACTCAATCTTCAATCCTCAATCCTCAATCCTCAATCCTCAATCCTCATTCTTCAATCCTCAATACCCAATCCTCAATCTTCAATCCTCAATCTTCAATCCTCAATCCTCAGTCCTCAATCCTCAATCCTCATTCTTCAATCCTCAATACCCAATCCTCAATCTTCAATCCTCAATCCTCAATCCTCAATTTTCAATCCTCAATCCTCTGTCCTCAGTCCTCAAACTTCAATCCTCAACCCTCAGACCTCATCGTCAATCCTCAATCCTCAATCCTCAATCCTCAATCTTCAATCCTCAATACTCAATCTTCAATCCTCAATCCAAAATCCTCAATCTTCAATCCTCAATACTCAATCTTCAATCCTCAATCCTCAATCCTCAATCCTCAATCCTCAATATTCAACACACAACCCTCAACCACCAATCCTCAATACACAACAATCAATCCTCAATTCCCAATACTCAATAGAATATCCTGAATTCTCATGGTTCAATACTCAAACCGCAATATTCAATAATCATATCTCAATCCTCAAACATCAATTCTAAACACTCAATCCTCAACACTCAGTCCTCTCTCTTCAATCCTCCATCCTCAACCCTCAATCCTCAAGCGTCAATCCTCAATCCTCAATCCTCAACCTTCAATCCTCAGTCGTCAAACCTCAATCCCGAATCCTCAATCCTGAATCCTCAACCTTCAGCCCTCAGTCCTCAACAATCAATTGTCAATCCTCAATCCTCAATAGAATATCCTCAATTCACAGCTTTCACTACACAATCCCCATTCTTCAATCTTCAAATCTCAATCCACAAAGATCAATTCCCATCACTCAACCCTCAACTCTAAGTCCTCAATCTTCAATCCTCAATCCTCAATCCTCAGTCCTCAGTCCTCATTCTTCAATCCTCAATACCCAATCCTCAATCTTCAATCCTCAATCCTCAATCCGCAACTCTCAATCCTCAATCCTCAGTCCTCAGTCCTCAAACCTCAATCCTCAACCCTCAGCCCACATCCTCAATCCTCAATCCTCAATCTTCAATCCTCAATCCTCAATCCTCAATACTCAATCTTCAATCCTCAATACTCAGACCTCAAACCTCAATTCTGAAACCACAATCCTGAGTCCTCAATCTTAAGCCCTCAATCTTCAACAATCAGTAGTCAATCCTCAATCCTCAGTAGAATATCCTCAATTCACAGTTCTCAACACTCAATACTCGATCTGCAATCTTCAAACCTCTATCCACAAACATCAATTCTCATCACTCAACCCTCAACACTCAGTCCGCAATATTCAATCCTCAATTCTCAATTCTCAATCTTCAATCCTCAATACTGAATCTTCAATCCTCAATCCTCAATCCTCAATCCTCAATCCTCAATCCTCAATCATCAATCCTCAATTATCAATCCTCAATCTTCAATACTCAATCCTCAACCCTCAATCCTCAATCCTCAATACTCAACCATCAATCCTCAATTCTCAATACTCAATAGAATATCCTGAATTCTGAGGATTCTAAACTCAAACCTCAATCCTTAACCCTCAGCCCTCATTCTCAATCCTCAATCCACAATCCTCAAACTTCAATCCTCAACCGTCAGTCCTCGTCCTCAATCCTCAACTCTCAATCCTCAATCCTCCCACCTTCAATGATCAATACTCAATCTTCAATCGTCAGTCCTCAATCCTCATTCCTCAAACCTCAATCCTGAATCCTCAATCCTGAATCCTCAATCTTCAGCACACAGTCCTCAACAATCAGTTGTCAACCCTCAATCCTCAATAGAATATCATCAATTCACAGTTTTCAATACTCAATACTCAATCTGCAATCTTCAAATCTCTATCCACAAACATCAATTCTCATCACTCAACCCTCAACACTCAGTCTTCAATCCTCAATCCTCAACCCACAATCCTCAATCCTCATTCTTCAATCCTCAACACCCAATCCTCAATCTTCAATCCTCAATCCTCAATCCTCAATTCTCAATCCTCAATCCTCAATCCTCAGACTTCAAACAGCAATACTCAACCCCCAGTCCTCGTCCTCAATCTACAACCATCAGTCCCCAATCCTCAATTTTCAATCATCAATATTCAATCTTCAGTCCTCAATCCTCAATCCTCAATCCTCAATCCTCAATCCTCAATGTTCAATCCGCAATACCCAATCATCAATCTTCAATCCTCAATCCTCAATCCTCAATCCTCAATCCTCAATCTTCAATCCTCAATACTCAATCTTCAACCCTCAACCCTCAATCATCAATCCTCAATGCTCAATCCTCAATCTTCAATCCTCAATCCTCAATCCGCAACTCTCAATCCTCAATCCTCAGTCCTCAGTCCTCAAACCTCAATCCTCAACCCTCAGCCCACATCCTCAATCCTCAATCCTCAATCTTCAATCCTCAATCCTCAATCCTCAATACTCAATCTTCAATCCTCAATACTCAGACCTCAAACCTCAATTCTGAATCCACAATCCTGAGTCCTCAATCTTAAGCCCTCAATCTTCAACAATCAGTAGTCAATCCTCAATCCTCAGTAGAATATCCTCAATTCACAGTTCTCAACACTCAATACTCGATCTGCAATCTTCAAACCTCTATCCACAAACATCAATTCTCATCACTCAACCCTCAACACTCAGTCCGCAATGTTCAATCCTCAATTCTCAATTCTCAATCTTCAATCCTCAATACTGAATCTTCAATCCTCAATCCTCAATCCTCAATCCTCAATCCTCAATCCTCAATCCTCAATCATCAATCCTCAATTATCAATCCTCAATCTTCAATACTCAATCCTCAACCCTCAATCCTCAATCCTCAATACTCAACCATCAATCCTCAATTCTCAATACTCAATAGAATATCCTGAATTCTCAGGATTCTAAACTCAAACCTCAATCCTTAACCCTCAGCCCTCATTCTCAATCCTCAATCCACAATCCTCAAACTTCAATCCTCAACCGTCAGTCCTCGTCCTCAATCCTCAACTCTCAATCCTCAATCCTCCCACCTTCAATGATCAATACTCAATCTTCAATCGTCAGTCCTCAATCCTCAGTCCTCAAACCTCAATCCTGAATCCTCAATCCTGAATCCTCAATCTTCAGCACACAGTCCACAACAATCAGTTGTCAACCCTCAATCCTCAATAGAATATCATCAATTCACAGTTTTCAATACTCAATACTCAATCTGCAATCTTCAAATCTCTATCCACAAACATCAATTCTCATCACTCAACCCTCAACACTCAGTCTTCAATCCTCAATCCTCAACCCACAATCCTCAATCCTCATTCTTCAATCCTCAACACCCAATCCTCAATCTTCAATACTCAATCCTCAATCCTCAATTCTCAATCCTCAATCCTCAATCCTCAGACTTCAAACAGCAATACTCAACCCCCAGTCCTCGTCCTCAATCTACAACCATCAGTCCCCAATCCTCAATTTTCAATCATCAATATTCAATCTTCAGTCCTCAATCCTCAATCCTCAATCCTCAATCCTCAATCCTCAATGTTCAATCCGCAATACCCAATCATCAATCTTCAATCCTCAATCCTCAATCCTCAATCCTCAATCCTCAATCTTCAATCCTCAATACTCAATCTTCAACCCTCAACCCTCAATCATCAATCCTCAATGCTCAATCCTCAATCCTCAATTCTCAGTCCTCAATCCTCAATCCTCAATCCTCAATCCCCAATCTTCAATCCGCAATACTCAATATTCAATCATCAATCCTCAGTCCTCAAACCTTAATTCTGAATCCTCAATCCTGCATCCTCAATCTTCAGCCCTCAGTCCTCAACAATCAGTTGTCAATCCTCAATGCCCAATAGAGTATCATCAATTCACTGTTTTCAATGCTCAATACTGAATCTGTAATCTTCAAATCTCTATCCAGAAACATCAATCCTCATCACTCAACCCAGGACGCTCAGTCCTCAAAGTTCAATCTTCAACTCTGAATCCTCAATCCTCAATCCTCAGTCCTCAATCCTCAATCTTCAATCCTCAATCCTCAATCCTCAATCCTCAATCCTCAATCCTCAATCTTTAATCCTCAATACTCAATCTTCAATCCTCAATCCTCAATCCTCAATTCTCAGTCCTCATTCTTCAATCCTCAATTCTCAATCCTCAATCTTCAACCCTCAATACTCAATCCTCAGACCTCAAACATCAATACTCAACCCTCAGTTCTCGTCCTCAATCCACAACCCTCAATCCTCAATCCTCAACCTTCAATCATCAATATTCAACCTTCAATCCTCAATCATCAATCCTCAATACTCAATCCTCAATCCTCAATGTTCAATCCTCAATACTCAATCTTCAATCCTCAATCCTCAATCCTCAATCTTCAATTCTGAATCTTCAATCCTGAATCCTCAATCTTCAGCCCTCAGTCCTCAACAATCAGTTGTCAATCCTCAATACTCAGTCCTCAATCCTCATTCTTCAATCCTCAATACTCAATCTTCAATCCTCGATCCTCAATCCTCAATCCTCAATCCTCATTCTTCAATCCTCAATACCCAACCCTCAATCTTCAATCCTCAATCCTCAATCCTCAATTCTCAATCCTCAATCCTCAATCCTCAGACCTCAGACATCAATACTCAACCCTCAGTCCTTGTCCTCAATCCACAACCCTCAATCCTCAATCATCAATCTTCAATCATCAATATTCAATCTTCAGTCCTCAATCCTCAATCCTCAATCCTCAATCCTCAATCCTCATTCTTCAATCCTCAATACCCAATCCTAAATCTTTAACGCTCAACCCTCAATCCTCAATTCTCAATCCACAATCCTCAGTCCTCAGACCTCAAACCTCAATCCTCAACCCTCAGCCCTCATCGCCAATCCTCAATCCTCAATCCTCAATCCTCAATCTTCAATCTTGAATACTCAATCTTCAATCCTCAATCATCATTCCTCAATCCTCAATCCTCATTCTTCAATCCTCAATACCCAATCCTCAATCTTCAATCCTCAATCCTCAATCCTCAATTCTCAATCCTCAATCCTGAATCTTCAGACCTCAGGCATCAATACTCAACCCTCAGTCCTCGTCCTCAATCCACAGCCCTCAATACTCAATCCTCAATCTTGAATCATCAATATTCAATCTTCAGTCCTCAATCCTCAATCCTCAATCCTCAACATTCAATCCTCAATACTCAATCTTCAATCCTCAATCCTCAAACCTCAATCCTGAATCTTCAATCCTCAATCCTCAATCCTCAATCCTCAATCCTCATTCTTCAATCCTCAATACCCAATCCTAAATCTTTAACGCTCAATCCTCAATCCTCAATTCTCAATCCTCAATCCTCAGTCCTCAGTCCTCAAACCTCAATCCTCAACCCTCAGCCCTCATCGTCAATCCTCAATCCTCAATCTTCAATCTTGAATACTCAATCTTCAATCCTCAATCATCAATTCTCAATCCTCAATCCTCATTCTTCAATCCTCAATACGCAATCCTCAATCTTCAATCCTCAATCCTCAATCCTCAATTCTGAATCCTCAATCCTCAATCTTCAGACCTCAGGCCTCAATACTCATCCCTCAGTCCTCGTCCTCAATCCACAACCCTCAATCCTCAATCCTCAATCTTGAATCATCAACATTCAATCTTCAGTCCTCAATCCTCAATCCTCAATCCTCCATCCTCAATCCTCAATCCTCAATGTTCAATCCGCAATACCCAATCCTCAATCGTCAATCCTCAATCCTCAATCCTCAATCCTCAATCCTCAATCCTCAATCCTCAATCCTCAATCCTCAGTCCTCAACCCACAATCCTGGATCCTCAATCATGAATCCTCAATCTTCAGACCTCAGTCCTCAACAATCAGTTGTCAATTCTCAATCTTCAATAGAATATCATCAATTCACAGTTTTCAATACTCAATACTCAATCTGCAATCTTTAAATCTCTATCCTCAAACACCAATTCTCATCACTCAGCCCTCAATACTCAGTCCCCAGACCTCAGTCGTCAATCCTCAATACTCAATCCTCAATCGTCAATCCTCAGCATTCAATCCTCAATACTCAATCTTCAATCCTCAATCCTCAAACCTCAATCTTCAATCTTCAACCCTCAATCCTCAATCCTCAATCCTCAATCCGCATTCTTCAATCCTCAATACCCAATCCTAAATCTTTAACCCTCAATCCTCAATCCTCAACTCTCAATCCTCAATCCTCAGTCCTCAGTCCTCAAACATCAACCCTCAACCCTCAGCCCTCATCGTCAATCCTCAATCCTCAATCCTCAATCCTCAATCTTCAATCCTGAATACACAATCTTCAATCCTCAATTCTCAATACTCAATCCTCAATACTCAATCCTCAATCGTCAATCCTCAATCCCCAATCCTCAATCCTCATTCTTCAATCCTCAATACCGAATCCTCAATCTTCAATCTTGAATACTCAATCTTCAATCCTCAATCATCAATTCTCAATCCTCAATCCTCATTCTTCAATCCTCAATACGCAATCCTCAATCTTCAATCCTCAATCCTCAATCCTCAATTCTGAATCCTCAATCCTCAATCTTCAGACCTCAGGCCTCAATACTCATCCCTCAGTCCTCGTCCTCAATCCACAACCCTCAATCCTCAATCCTCAATCTTGAATCATCAATATTCAATCTTCAGTCCTCAATCCTCAATCCTCAATCCTCCATCCTCAATCCTCAATCCTCAACGTTCAATCCGCAATACCCAATCCTCAATCGTCAATCCTCAATCCTCAATCCTCAATCCTCAATCCTCAATCCTCAATCCTCAATCCTCAATCCTCAGTCCTCAACCCACAATCCTGGATCCTCAATCATGAATCCTCAATCTTCAGACCTCAGTCCTCAACAATCAGTTGTGAATTCTCAATCTTCAATAGAATATCATCAATTCACAGTTTTCAATACTCAATACTCAATCTGCAATCTTTAAATCTCTATCCTCAAACACCAATTCTCATCACTCAGCCCTCAATACTCAGTCCCCAGACCTCAATCGTCAATCCTCAATACTCAATCCTCATCCTCAATCCTCAAACCTCAAACATCAATATTCAACCCTCAGTCCTGGTCCCCAATCCACAACCCTCAATCCTCAATCCTCAATCCTCAATCCACAATCATCAATCCTCAATCCTCTATTCTCAATCCTCAATCCTCAATCCTCAGTCCTCAAACCTCAATCCTCAATCCTCAATACTCAGTCCTCAAACCTCAATCCTCAACCCTCAGCCCTCATCTTCAATACTCAATCCTCAATCCTCAGTCTCAGTCTTCAATTCTCAATACTCAATCTTCAATCCTCAATCCTGAATTCTCAATCCTCAATACTCAGTCCTCAATCCTCATTCTTCAATCCTCAATACTCAATCTTCAATCCTCGATCCTCAATCCTCAATCCTCAATCCTCATTCTTCAATCCTCAATACCCAACCCTCAATCTTCAATCCTCAATCCTCAATCCTCAATTCTCAATCCTCAATCCTCAATCCTCAGACCTCAGACATCAATACTCAACCCTCAGTCCTCGTCCTCAATCCACAACCCTCAATCCTCAATCATCAATCTTCAATCATCAATATTCAATCTTCAGTCCTCAATCCTCAATCCTCAATCCTCAATCCTCAATCCTCATTCTTCAATCCTCAATACCCAATCCTAAATCTTTAACGCTCAACCCTCAATCCTCAATTCTCAATCCACAATCCTCAGTCCTCAGACCTCAAACCTCAATCCTCAACCCTCAGCCCTCATCGCCAATCCTCAATCCTCAATCCTCAATCCTCAATCTTCAATCTTGAATACTCAATCTTGAATCCTCAATCATCATTCCTCAATCCTCAATCCTCATTCTTCAATCCTCAATACCCAATCCTCAATCTTCAATCCTCAATCCTCAATCCTCAATTCTAAATCCTCAATCCTGAATCTTCAGACCTCAGGCATCAATACTCAACCCTCAGTCCTCGTCCTCAATCCACAACCCTCAATACTCAATCCTCAATCTTGAATCATCAATATTCAATCTTCAGTCCTCAATCCTCAATCCTCAATCCTCAACATTCAATCCTCAATACTCAATCTTCAATCCTCAATCCTCAAACCTCAATCCTGAATCTTCAATCCTCAATCCTCAATCCTCAATCCTCAATCCTCATTCTTCAATCCTCAATACCCAATCCTAAATCTTTATCGCTCAATCCTCAATCCTCAATTCTCAATCCTCAATCCTCAGTCCTCAGTCCTCAAACCTCAATCCTCAACCCTCAGCCCTCATCGTCAATCCTCAATCCTCAATCTTCAATCTTGAATACTCAAACTTCAATCCTCAATCATCAATTCTCAATCCTCAATCCTCATTCTTCAATCCTCAATACGCAATCCTCAATCTTCAATCCTCAATCCTCAATCCTCAATTCTGAATCCTCAATCCTCAATCTTCAGACCTCAGGCCTCAATACTCATCCCTCAGTCCTCGTCCTCAATCCACAACCCTCAATCCTCAATCCTCAATCTTGAATCATCAATATTCAATCTTCAGTCCTCAATCCTCAATCCTCAATCCTCCATCCTCAATCCTCAATCCTCAACGTTCAATCCGCAATACCCAATCCTCAATCGTCAATCCTCAATCCTCAATCCTCAATCCTCAATCCTCAATCCTCAATCCTCAATCCTCAATCCTCAGTCCTCAACCCACAATCCTGGATCCTCAATCATGAATCCTCAATCTTCAGACCTCAGTCCTCAACAATCAGTTGTCAATTCTCAATCTTCAATAGAATATCATCAATTCACAGTTTTCAATACTCAATACTCAATCTGCAATCTTTAAATATCTATCCTCAAACACCAATTCTCATCACTCAGCCCTCAATACTCAGTCCCCAGACCTCAATCGTCAATCCTCAATACTCAATCCTCATCCTCAATCCTCAAACCTCAAACATCAATATTCAACCCTCAGTCCTGGTCCCCAATCCACAACCCTCAATCCTCAATCCTCAATCCTCAATCCACAATCATCAATCCTCAATCCTCTATTCTCAACCCTCGTTCCTCAATCCTCAGACCTCAAACATCAATACTCAACCCTCAGTCCTCGTCCTCAATCCACAACCCTCAATCCTCAATCCTCAATCTTCAATCATGAATATTCAATCTTCAATCCTCAATCCTCAATCCTCAGTCCTCAAACCTCAATTCTGAATCTTCAATACTGAATCCTCAATCTTCAGCCCTCAGTCCTCAACAATCAGTTGTCAATCCTCAATCCTCAATCCTCAATCCTCAATCCTCAATCCTCAATCCTCAATCCTCAATCTTCAATCGTCAATACTCAATCTACAATCCTCAATCCTCAATCCTCAATCCTCAATCCTCATTCTTCAATCCTCAACACCAAATCCTCAATCTTCAATCCTCAATCCTCAATCCTCTATTCTCAATCCTCAATCCTCAATCCTCAGACCTCAAACATCAATACTCAACCGTCAGTCCTCGTCCTCAATCCACAACCCTCAATCCTCAATCCTCAATCTTCAATCATCAATATTCAATCTTCAATCCTCAATCCTCAATCCTCAATCCTCAACCCCAATCCTCAATCCTCAATACTCAATCCTCGATGTTCAATCCTCTATACCCAATCCTCAATCTTCAATCCTCAATCCTCAATTCTCAATCCTAGATCCTCAATCCTCAATCCTCATTCTTCAATCCTCAATACCCAATCCTAAATCTTTAACGCTCAATCCTCAATCCTCAATTCTCAATCCTCAATCATCAGTCCTCAGTCCTCAAACCTCAATCCTCAACCCTCAGCCCTCATCGTCAATCCTCAATCCTCAATCCTCAATCCTCAATCTTCAATCTTGAATACTCAATCCTCAATCCTCAATCATCATTGCTCAATCCTCAATCCTCACTCTTCAATCCTCAATACCCAATCCTCAATCTTCAATCCTCAATCCTCAATCCTCAATTCTCAACCCTCAATCCTCAATCTTCAGGCCTCTGGCCTCAATACTCAACCCTCAGTCCTAGTCCTCAATCCACAACCCTCAATCCTCAATCCTCAATCTTGAATCATCAATATTCAATCTTCAGTCCTCAATCCTCAATCCTCAATCCTCCATCCTCAATCCTCAATCCTCAATGTTCAATCCGCAATACCCAATCCTCAATCGTCAATACTCAATCCTCAATCCTCAATCCTCAATCCTCAATCCTCAATCCTCAGTCCTCAATCCTCAATCCTCATACTTCAATCCTCAATACCCAATCCTCAATCTTCAATCCTCAATCCTCAATGCTCATTCTTCAATCCTCAATACCCAATCCTCGATCTTCAATCCTCAATCCTCAATCCTCAACTCTCAATCCTCAATCCTCAATCCTCTGTCCTCAAACCTCAATCCTCAACCCTCAGCCCTCATCTTCAATCCTCAATTCTCAATCTTCAATTCTCAATACTCAATCTTCAATCCTCAACCCTCAATTCTCAATCCTCAATACTCAATCCTCAATCGTTAATCCTCGATCCCCAATCCTCAATCTTCAATACTCAATCCTCAATCCTCAATCCACAATCCTCAATCTTCAATCCTCAATACTCAATCTTCAATCCTCAATCCTCAATCCTCAATCCTCAATCCTCAATCCTCTGTCCTCAATCCTCAATCTTCAATCCTCAATACTCAATCTTCAATCCTCAATCCTCAATCCTCAGTCCTCAATCCTCAATCCTCATTCTTCAATCCTCAATACCCAATCCTCAATCTTCAATCCTCAGTCCTCAATCCTCTATTCTCAATCCTCAATCCTCAATCCCCAGACCTCAGACATCAATACTCAACCCTCAGTCCTCGCCCTCAATCCACAACCCTCAGTCCTCAGTCCTCAATCTTGAATCATCAATATTCAATCTTCAGTCCTCAATCCTCAATCCTCAATCCTCAAACCTCAATCCTCAATCCTCAATCCTCAATGTTCAATCCGCAATACCCAATCCTCAATCTTCAATCCTCAATCCTGAATCCTCAATCCTCAATCCTCAATCCTCAATCCTCAATCCTCAATCCTCAGTCCTCAAACCTCAATCCTCAACCCTCAGCCCTCATCTTCAATACTCAATCCTCAATCCTCAGTCTCAGTCTTCAATTCTCAATACTCAATCTTCAATCCTCAATCCTGAATTCTCAATCCTCAATACTCAGTCCTCAATCCTCATTCTTCAATCCTCAATACTCAATCTTCAATCCTCGATCCTCAATCCTCAATCCTCAATCCTCATTCTTCAATCCTCAATACCCAACCCTCAATCTTCAATCCTCAATCCTCAATCCTCAATTCTCAATCCTCAATCCTCAATCCTCAGACCTCAGACATCAATACTCAACCCTCAGTCCTCGTCCTCAATCCACAACCCTCAATCCTCAATCATCAATCTTCAATCATCAATATTCAATCTTCAGTCCTCAATCCTCAATCCTCAATCCTCAATCCTCAATCCTCATTCTTCAATCCTCAATACCCAATCCTAAATCTTTAACGCTCAACCCTCAATCCTCAATTCTCAATCCACAATCCTCAGTCCTCAGACCTCAAACCTCAATCCTCAACCCTCAGCCCTCATCGCCAATCCTCAATCCTCAATCCTCAATCCTCAATCTTCAATCTTGAATACTCAATCTTCAATCCTCAATCATCATTCCTCAATCCTCAATCCTCATTCTTCAATCCTCAATACCCAATCCTCAATCTTCAATCCTCAATCCTCAATCCTCAATTCTCAATCCTCAATCCTGAATCTTCAGACCTCAGGCATCAATACTCAACCCTCAGTCCTCGTCCTCAATCCACAACCCTCAATACTCAATCCTCAATCTTGAATCATCAATATTCAATCTTCAGTCCTCAATCCTCAATCCTCAATCCTCAATCTTCAATCCTCAATCCTCAATCCTCAATTCTCAATCCTCAATCCTGAATCTTCAGACCTCAGGCATCAATACTCAACCCTCAGTCCTCGTCCTCAATCCACAACCCTCAATACTCAATCCTCAATCTTGAATCATCAATATTCAATCTTCAGTCCTCAATCCTCAATCCTCAATCCTCAACATTCAATCCTCAATACTCAATCTTCAATCCTCAATCCTCAATCCTCAATCCTCAATCCTCATTCTTCAATCCTCAACACCAAATCCTCAATCTTCAATCCTCAATCCTCAATCCTCTATTCTCAATCCTCAATCCTCAATTCTCAGACCTCAAACATCAACACTCAACCCTCAGTCCTCGTGCTCAATCCACAATTCTCAATCCTCAATCCTCAATCTTCAATCATCAATATTCAATCTTCAATCCTCAATCCTCAATCCTCAGTCCTCAATCATCAATCCTCAATCCTCAATACTCAATCCTCAATGTTCAATCCTCAATACCCAATCTTCAGTCTTCAATCCTGAATCCTCAATCCACAATCCTCAATTCTCAACCCTCAGTCATCAATACTCAATCTTCAGTACTCAATCCTCAATCCTCAATCCTCAACCCTCAATCCTCAACCCCCAATCCTCATTCCTCAAACCTCAACCCTCAGCCCTCAGTGCTCATCCTCAGCTCTCAATTCTCAATCCTCAGGCCTCAATCCTCAATCCTCAATCCTCATTCCTCAATCCTCTATACCCAATCCTCAATCTTCAATCCTCAATCCTCAATCCTCAATTCTCAAACCCCAATCCTCAATCCTCAGACCACAAACGTCAATATTCAACCCTCAGTCCTGGTCCCCAATCCACAACCCTCAATCCTCAATCCTCAATCTTCAATCATCAATATTCGATCTTCAGTACTCAACCCTCAATCTTCAATCCTCAATCCTCAATGTTCAATCCTCAATACCCAATCCTCAATCTTCAATACTCAATCCTCAATCCTCAATCAACAATCCTCAATCCTCAATCATCAATCCTCAATCTTCAATCCTCAATGCTCAACCTTTAATCCTCAATCCTCAATCCTCAATCTTCAATCATCAATCCTCAATCCTCAATCCTCAAACTTCAATCCTCAATCCTCAATCTTCAATCCTCAATACTCAATCTTCAATCCTCAATCGTCAATCCTCAATCCTCAGTCCTCATTCTTCAATCCTCAATACCCAATCCTAAATCTGCAATCCTCAATCCTCAATCCTCAATTCTCAATCCTCTATCCTCAATCCTCAGACCTCAAACATCAATACTCAACCCTCAGTCCTCGTCCTGAATCCACAACCCTCAATCCTCAATCCTCAACTTTCAATCATCAATATTCAATCTTCAATACTCAACCCTCAATCCTCAATCCTCAATCCTCAATCCTCAATGTTCGATCCTCAATACCCAATCTTCAATCTTCAATCCTCGATCCTCAATCCTCAATCCCCAATCCTCAATCCTCAATAGTCAGTACTCAAACCACAGTCCTGAATGCTCAATCCTGAATCCTCAATCTTCAGACCTCAGTCCTCAACAATCAGTTGACAATCCTCAATCCTCACTAGAATATCCTCAGTTCAGTGTTTTCCATACGCAATACTCAATCTGCAATCTTCATATCTCTATCCACAAACATCAATTCTCATCACTCAACCATCAACTCTCAGTACCCAATCCCCAATCTTCAATCGTCAATCCTCAGTCCTCAGTCCTCAATCCTCAATCCTCAATCTTCAATCCTCAATACTCAATCTTCAATCCTCAAACCTCAATCCTCAATCCTCAATCTTCAATCCTCAATCCTTAATCCTCAATCCTCAATGCTCATTCTTCAATCCTCAATACCCAATCTTCAATCTTCAATACTCAATCCTCAATCCTCAACTCTCAATCCTCAATCCTCAATCCTCAGTCCTCAAACCTCAATCCTCAACTCTCAGCCCTCATCTTCAATACTCAATCCTCAATCCTCAGTCTCAATCTTCAATTCTCAATACTCAATCTTCAATCCTCAATCCTGAATCCCAATCCTCAATACTCAGTCCTCAATCCTCAACCATCAATCCTCAATACTCAATCTTCAATCCTCAATCCTCAATCCTCAATCCTCAATCCTCATTCATCAATCCTCAATACCCAACCCTCAATCTTCAATCCTCAATCCTCAATCCTCAATTCTCAATCCTCAATCCTCAATCCTCAGACCTCAGACATCAATACTCAACACTCAGTCCTCGTCCTCAATCCACAACGCTCAATCCTCAATCATCAATCTTCAATCATCAATATTCAATCATCAGACCTCAATCCTCAATCCTCAATCCTCAATGTTCAATCCGCAATACCCAATACTCAATCTTCAATCCTCAATCCTCAATCCTCAATCCTCAATCCTCAATCCTCAATCCTCAATCCTCTATCCTCAATCCTCAGTCCTCAAACCTCAATCCTGGATCCTCAATCCTGAATCCTCAATCTTCAGACCTCAGTCCTCAACAATCAGTTGTCAATTCTCAATCCTCATTAGAATATCATCAATTCACATTTTTCAATACTCAATACTCAATCTGCAATCTTTAAATCTCTATCCACTAACACCAATTCCCATCACTCAACCCTCAAGACTCAGTCCCCAGTCCTCAATGTTCAATCCTCAATCCTCAATCCTCAATCCTCAGTCCTCAATCCTCAAACCTCGATCCTCAACCCTCAGCCCTCATCCTCAATCCTCGATCCTCAATCCTCAATCATCAATCTTCAATCCTCAATACTCAATCTTCAATCCTCAATCCTGAATCCTCAATCCACAATCCTCAATCCTCAATCCTCAGTCATCAATACTCAATCTTCAGTACTCAATCCTCAATCCTCAATCCTCAACCCTCAATCCTCAACCCCCAATCCTCATTCCTCAAACCTCAACCCTGAGCCCTCAATCCTGAATCCTCAATCCTCAATCCTCAATCCTCTGTCCTCAAACCACAATCCTGAATCCTCAATCCTGAATCCTCAATCCTGAATCCTCAATCCTCAATCCGCAATCCTCAATATTCAATCCTCAATACCCAATCCTCAATCTTCAATCCTCAATCCTCAATCCTCAATCCTCAATCCTCAATCCTCAATCCTCTGTCCTCAAACCACAATCCTGAATCCTCAATTCTGAATCCTCAATCTTCAGCTCTCAGTCCTCAACAATCAGTAGTCAATCCTCAATCCTCAATAGAATATCCTCAGTTCGGAGTTTTCCATACGCAATACTCAATCTGCAATCTTCAAATCTCTATCCACAAACATCAATTGTCATCACTCAGCCCTCAACACTCAGTCCCCAATCCTCAATCTTAAATCCTCAATCCTCAATCCTCAATCCTCAATCCTCAATCCTCAATCCTCAATCTTCAATCCTCAATACTCAATCTTCAATACTCAATCCTCAATCCTCAATCCTCAATCCTCATTCTTCAATCCTCAACACCAAATCCTCAATCTACAATCCTCAATCCTCAATCCTCTATTCTCAATCCTCAATCCTCTATTCTCAGACCTCAAACATCAACACTCAACCCTCAGTCCTCGTGCTCAATCCACAACCCTCAATCCTCAATCTTCAATCATCAATATTCAATCTTCAATCCTCAATCCTCAATCCTCAGTCCTCAATCCTCAATCCTCAATCCTCAGTCATCAATACTCAATCTTCAGTAGTCAATCCTCAATCCTCAATACTCAATCCTCAATCCTCAATCCTCAATCCTCAATCCTCGATCCTCAATCCTCAATCCTCAATCCTCAATCCTCAACCCTCAATCTTCAATCCTCAATACTCAATCTTCAATCCTCAATCCTCAATCCTCAATCCTCAATCCTCAACCCTCAATCTTCAATCCTCAATACTCAATCTTCAATCCTCAATCCTCAATCCTCAGACCTCAAACATCAATACTCAACCCTCAGTCCTCGTCCTCAATCCACAACCCTCAATCCGCAATCGTCAATCTTGAATCATCAATATTCAATCTTCAGTCTTCAATCCTCAATCGTCAATCCTCCATCCTCAATCCTCAATCCTCAATGTTCAATCCGCAATACCCAGTCCTCAATCGTCAATCCTCAATCCTCAACCCTCAATCCTCAATCCTCAATCCTCAATCCTCAATCCTCAATCCTCAGCCCTCAACCCACAATCCTGGATCCTCAATCATGAATCCTCAATCTTCAGACCTCAGTCCTCAACAATCAGTTGTCAATTCTCAATCTTCAATAGAATATCATCAATTCACAGTTTTCAATACTCAATACTCAATCTGCAATCTTTAAATCTCTATCCTCTAACACCAATTCTCATCACTCAGCCCTCAATACTCAGTCCCCAGACCTCAGTCGTCAATCCTCAATCCTCAATCCTCAATCCTCAATCCTCAATCCTCAATCCTCAATCCTCTGTCCTCAATCCTCAATCTTCAATCCTCAATACTCAACCTTCAATCCCCAAACCTCAATCCTCAGTCCTCAATCCTCAATCCTCATTCTTCAGTCCTCAATACCCAATCCTCAATCTTCAATCCTCAACCCTCAATCCTCAATCCTCAATCCTCAATCCTCAATCCTCAATCCTCGATCCTCAATCCTCAATCCTCAATCCTCAATCCTCAACCCTCAATCTTCAATCCTCAATACTCAATCTTCAATCCTCAATCCTCAGCCCTCAACCCACAATCCTGGATCCTCAATCATGAATCCTCAATCTTCAGACCTCAGTCCTCAACAATCAGTTGTCAATTCTCAATCTTCAATAGAATATCATCAATTCACAGTTTTCAATACTCAATACTCAATCTGCAATCTTTAAATCTCTATCCTCTAACACCAATTCTCATCACTCAGCCCTCAATACTCAGTCCCCAGACCTCAGTCGTCAATCCTCAATCCTCAATCCTCAATCCTCAATCCTCAATCCTCAATCCTCAATCCTCTGTCCTCAATCCTCAATCTTCAATCCTCAATACTCAACCTTCAATTCCCAAACCTCAATCCTCAGTCCTCAATCCTCAATCCTCATTCTTCAGTCCTCAATACCCAATCCTCAATCTTCAATCCTCAACCCTCAATCCTCGATTCTCAATCCTCAATCCTCAATCCCCAGACCTCAGACATCAATACTCAACCCTCAGTCCTCGTCCTCAATCCACAACACTCAATCCTCAGTCCTCAATCTTGAATCATCAATATTCAATCTTCAGTCCTCAATCCTCAATCCTCAATCCTCAATCCTCAATCCTCAATCCTCAATGTTCAATCCGCAATACCCAATCCTCAATCTTCAATCCTCAATCCTCAATCCTCAATCTTCAGACCTCAGGCCTCAATACTCAACCCTCAGTCCTCGTCCTCAATCCACAACACTCAACCCTCAATCCTCAATCTTCAATCATCAGTATTCAATCTTCAATCCTCAATCCTCAATCCTCAGTCCTCAATCCTCAATCCTCAATCCTCAGTCATCAATACTCAATCTTCAGTACTCAATCCTCAATCCTCAATCCTCAATCCTCAATCCTCAATCCCCAATCCTCAATCCTCAATACTCAATCCTCAATGTTCAATCCTCTATACCCAATCCTCAATCTTCATTCCTCAATTCTCAATCCTCAATCCTCAGCATTCAATCCTCAACACTCAATCTTCAATCCTCAATCCTCAAACCTCAATCTTCAATCTTCAATCCTCAATCCTCAATCCTCAATCCTCAATCCGCATTCTTCAATCCTCAATACCCAATCCTAAATCTTTAACCCTCAATCCTCAATCCTCAATTCTCAATCCTCAATCCTCAGTCCTCAGTACTCAAACCTCAACCCTCAACCCTCAGCCCTCATCGTCAATCCTCAATCCTCAATCCTCAATCCTCAATCTTTAATCCTGAATACACAATCTTCAATCCTCAATTCTCAATACTCAATCCTCAATACTCAATCCTCAATCCTCAATCCTCAGTCCTCAATCCTCAATCCTCAGCCCTCAACCCACAATCCTGGATCCTCAATCATGAATCCTCAATCTTCAGACCTCAGTCCTCAACAATCAGTTGTCAATTCTCAATCTTCAATAGAATATCATCAATTCACAGTTTTCAATACTCAATACTCAATCTGCAATCTTTAAATCTCTATCCTCAAACACCAATTCTCATCACTCAGCCCTCAATACTCAGTCCCCAGACCTCAATCGTCAATCCTCAATCCTCAATCCTCAATCCTCAATCCTCAATCCTCAATCCTCAATCCTCTGTCCTCAATCCTCAATCTTCAATCCTCAATACTCAACCTTCAATCCCCAATCCTCAATCCTCAGTCCTCAATCCTCAATCCTCATTCTTCAATCCTCAATACCCAATCCTCAATCTTCAATCCTCAATCCTCAATCCTCTATTCTCAATCCTCAATCCTCAATCCCCAGACCTCAGACATCAATACTCAACCCTCAGTCCTCGTCCTCAATCCACAACCCTCAATCCTCAGTCCTCAATCTTGAATCATCAATATTCAATCTTCAGTCCTCAATCCTCAATCCTCAATCCTCAATCCTCAATCCTCAATCCTCAATGTTCAATCCGCAATACCCAATCCTCAATCTTCAATCCTCAAACCTCAATCCTCAATCCTCAATCCTCAATCCTCAATCCTCAATCCTCAATCCTCAGTCCTCAACCCACAATCCTGGATCCTCAATCATGAATCCTCAATCTTCAGACCTCAGTCCTCAACAATTAGTTGTCAATTCTCAATCCTCAATAGAATATCATCAATTCACAGTTTTCAATACTCAATACTCAATCTGCAATCTTTAAATATCTATCCTCAAACACCAATACTCATCACTCAACCCTCAATACTCAGTCCCCAGACCTCAATCGTCAATACTCAATCCTCAATCCTCAATCCTCAATCCTCAACATTCAATCCTCAATACTCAATCTTCAATCCTCAATCCTCAAACCTCAATCCTCAATCTTCAATCCTCAATCCTCAATCCTCAATCCTCAGTCCTCATTCTTCAATCCTCTATACCCAATCCTAAATCTTTAACGCTCAATCCTCAATCCTCAATTCTCAATCCTCAATCCTCAGTCCTCAGTCCTCAAACCTCAATCCTCAACCCTCAGCCCTCATCGTCAATCCTCAATCCTCAATCCTCAATCCTCAATCCTCAACATTCAATCCTCAATACTCAATCTTCAATCCTCAATCCTCAAACCTCAATCCTCAATCTTCAATCCTCAATCCTCAATCCTCAATCCTCAGTCCTCATTCTTCAATCCTCTATACCCAATCCTAAATCTTTAACGCTCAATCCTCAATCCTCAATTCTCAATCCTCAATCCTCAGTCCTCAGTCCTCAAACCTCAATCCTCAACCCTCAGCCCTCATCGTCAATCCTCAATCCTCAATCCTCAGTCCTCAAACCACAATCCTGAATCCTCAATCCTGAATACTCAATCTTCAATCCTCAATCCTCAATCCTCAATCCTCAATCCTCATTCTTCAATCCTCAATACCCAATCCTCAATCTTCAATCCTCAATCCTCAATCCTCAATTCTCAATCCTCAGTCCTCAAACCACAATCCTGAATCCTCAATCCTGAATACTCAATCTTCAATCCTCAATCCTCAATCCTCAATCCTCAATCCTCATTCTTCAATCCTCAATACCCAATCCTCAATCTTCAATCCTCAATCCTCAATCCTCAATTCTCAATCCTCAATCCTCAGTCCTCAGTCCTCAAACCTCAATCCTCAACCCTCAGACCACATCGTCAATCCTCAACCCTCAATCCTCAATCCTCAATCTTCAATGCTCAATACTCAATCTTCAATCCTCAATCCAAAATCCTCTATATTCAATCCTCAATACTCAATTCTCAATCCTCAATAATCAATATTCAACACACAACCCTCAACGACCATCCTCAGTACACACTAATCAATCCTCAATTCTCAATACTCAATAGAATATCCTGAATTCTCATGGTTCAATACTCAAACCGCAATATTCAATAATCATATCTCAATCCTCAAACATCAATTCTAAACACTCAATCCTCAACACTCAGTCCTCTCTCTTCAATCCTCCATCCCCAACCCTCAATCCTCAAGCGTCAATCCTCAATCCTCAATCCTCAACCCTCAATCCTCAGTCCTCAAACCTCAATCCCGAATCCTCAATCCTGAATCCTCAACCTTCAGACCTCAGTCCTCAACAATCAATTGTCAATCCTCAATCCTCAATAGAATATCCTCAATTCACAGCTTTCAATACACAATCCCCATTCTTCAATCTTCAAATCTCAATCCACAAACATCAATTCCCATCACTCAACTCTCAACACTAAGTCCTCAATCTTCAATCCTCAATCCTCAATCCTGAATCTTCAGCCCTCAATACACAATGTTCAATCCTCAATCCTCAATTCTCAATCCTCAATACTCAATCCTCAATCGTCAATCCTCAATCCCCAATCCTCAATCTTCAATCCTCAATCCTCAATCCTCAATCCTCAATCCTCAATCTTCAATCCTCAATACTCAATCTTCAATCTTCAATCCTCAATCCTCAATCCTCAATTCTCAATTCTCAATCCTCAGTCCTCAGTCCTCAAACCTCAATCCTCAACCCTCAGCCCTCATCGTCAATCGTCAATACTCAATCCTCAATCCTCAATCTTCAATCCTCAATACACAATCTTCAATCCTCAATCCTCAATACTCAATCCTCAATCCTCAATCTTCAATCCTCAATACACAATCTTCAATCCTCAATCCTCAATCCTCAATTCTCAATCCTCAATCCTCAATTCTCAGACCTCAGACATCAATACTCAACCCTCAGTCCTCGTCCTCAATCCACAACCCTCAATACTCAATCATCAATCTTCAATCATCAATATTCAATCTTCAGTCCTCAATCCTCAATCCTCAATCCTCAATGTTCAATCCGCAATACCCAATACTCAATCTTCAATCCTCAATCCTCAATCCTCAATCCTCAATCCTCAATCCTCAATCCTCAATCCTCTATCCTCAATCCTCAGTCCTCAAACCTCAATCGTGGATCCTCAATCCTGAATCCTCAATCTTCAGACCTCAGTCCTCAACAATCAGTTGTCAATTCTCAATCCTCAATAGAATATCATCAATTCGCATTTTTCAATACTCAATACTCAATCTGCAATCTTTAAATCTCTATCCACAAACACCAATTCTCATCACTCAACCGTCAAGACTCAGTCCCCAGTCCTGAATCTTCAATCCTCAATCCTCAATCCTCAATCCTCAATCCTCAATCCTCAATCCTCAATCCTCAATCCTCAATCCTCAATCCTCTGTCCTCAAACCACAATCCTGAATCCTCAATTCTGAATCCTCAATCTTCAGCCATCAGTCCTCAACAATCAGTAGTCAATCCTCAATCCTCAATAGAATATCCTCAGTTCGGAGTTTTCCATACGCAATACTCAATCTGCAATCTTCAAATCTCTATCCACAAACATCAATTGTCGTCACTCAGCCCTCAACACTCAGTCCCCAATCCTCAATCTTCAATCCTCAATCCTCAATCCTCAATCCTTAATCCACAATCTTCAATACTCAATATTCAATCTTCAATCCTCAATCCTCAATCGTCAGTCCTCATTCCTCAAACCTCAACCCTCAGCCCTCAGTCCTCATCCTCAGTTCTCAATTCTCAATGCTCAGGCCTCAATCCTCTATCCTCAATTCTCATTCTTCAATCCTCAATACGCAATCCTCAATCTTCAATCCTCAATCCTCAATCCTCAATTCTCAATCCTCAATCCTCAATCCTCAAACCTCAAACATCATTATTCAACCCTCAGTCCTGGTCCCCAATCCACAACCCTCAATCCTCGATCCACATTCCTCAATCCTCAATCCTCAATCCTGAATCCCCAATCTTCAATCCTCAATACTCAGTCCTCAATCCTCAACCTTCAATCATCAATACTCAATCTTCAGTCCTCAATCCTCAATCCTCAATCCACAATCCTCAATCCTCAGTCCTCAATCTTCAATCCTCAATACTCAATCTTCAATCCTCAATCCTCAATCCTCAATCCTCAATCCTCATTCTTCAATCCTCAACACCAAATCCTCAATCTTCAATCCTCAATCCTCAATCCTTTATTCTCAATCCTCAATCCTCAATCCTCAGACCTCAAACATCAATACTCAACCCACAGTCCTCGTCCTCAATCCACAACCCTCAATCCTCAATCCTCAATCTTCAATCATCAATATTCAATCTTCAATCCTCAATCCTCAATCCTCAATCCTCAATCTTCAATCCTCAATACTCAATCTTCAATCCTCAATCCTCAATCCTCAATCCTCAATCCTCATTCTTCAATCCTCAACACCAAATCCTCAATCTTCAATCCTCAATCCTCAATCCTCTATTCTCAATCCTCAATCCTCAATTCTCAGACCTCAAACATCAACACTCAACCCTCAGTCCTCGTGCTCAATCCACAACCCTCAATCCTCAATCCTCAATCTTCAATCATCAATATTCAATCTTCAATCCTCAATCCTCAATCCTCAGTCCTCAATCATCAATCCTCAATCCTCAATACTCAAACCTCAATGTTCAATCCTCAATACCCAATCTTCAATCTTCAATCCTGAATCCTCAATCCACAATCCTCAATCCTCAACCCTCAGTCATCAATACTCAATCTTCAGTACTCAATTCTCAATCCTCAATCCTCAACCCTCAATCCTCAACCCCCAATCCTCATTCCTCAAACCTCAACCCTCAGCCCTCAGTGCTCGTCCTCAGCTCTCAATTCTCAATCCTCAGGCCTCAATCCTCAATCCTCAATCCTCAATCCTCAACCCTCAATCTTCAATCCTCAATACTCAATCTTCAATCCTCAATCCTCAATCCTCAATCCTCAATCCTCAACCCTCAATCTTCAATCCTCAATACTCAATCTTCAATCCTCAATCCTCAATCCTCAGACCTCAAACATCAATACTCAACCCTCAGTCCTCGTCCTCAATCCACAACCCTCAATCCTCAATCCTCAACCTTCAATCATCTATATTCAATCTTCAATACTCAATCATCAATCCTCAATCCTCAATCCTGAATCCTCAATGTTCAATCCTCAATACCCAATCTTCAATCTTCAATCCTGAATCCTCAATCCACAATCCTCAATCCTCAACCCTCAGTCATCAATACTCAATCTTCAGTACTCAATCCTCAATCCTCAATCCTCAACCCTCAATCCTCAACCCCCAATCCACATTCCTCAAACCTCAACCCTCAGCCCTCAGTGCTCATCCTCAGCTCTCAATTCTCAATCCTCAGGCCTCAATCCTCAATCCTCAATCCTCATTCCTCAATCCTCAATACCCAATCCTCAATCTTCAATCCTCAATCCTCAATCCTCAGTCCTCAAACCTCAATCCTCAACCCTCAGCCCTCATCTTCAATCCTCAATTCTCAATCTTCAATTCTCAATACTCAATCTTCAATCCTCAACCCTCAATTCTCAATCCTCAATACTCAATCCTCAATCGTTAATCCTCGATCCCCAATCCTCAATCTTCAATACTCAATCCTCAATCCTCAATCCACAATCCTCAATCTTCAATCCTCAATACTCAATCTTCAATCCTCAATCTTCAATCCTCAATCCTCAATCCTCAATTCTGAATCCTCAATCCTCAATCTTCAGACCTCAGGCCTCAATACTCAACCCTCAGTCCTCGTCCTCAATCCACAACCCTCAATCCGCAATCGTCAATCTTGAATCATCAATATTCAATCTTCAGTCCTCAATCCTCAATCGTCAATCCTCCATCCTCAATCCTCAATCCTCAATGTTCAATCCGCAATACGCAATCCTCAATCGTCAATCCTCAATCCTCAATCCTCAATCCTCAATCCTCAATCCTCAATCCTCAATCCTCAATCCTCAGCCCTCAACCCACAATCCTGGATCCTCAATCATGAATCCTCAATCTTCAGACCTCAGTCCTCAACAATCAGTTGTCAATTCTCAATCTTCAATAGAATATCATCAATTCACAGTTTTCAATACTCAATACTCAATCTGCAATCTTTAAATCTCTATCCTCTAACACCAATTCTCATCACTCAGCCCTCAATACTCAGTCCCCAGACCTCAGTCGTCAATCCTCAATCCTCAATCCTCAATCCTCAATCCTCAATCCTCAATCCTCAATCCTCTGTCCTCAATCCTCAATCTTCAATCCTCAATACTCAACCTTCAATCCCCAATCCTCAATCCTCAGTCCTCAATCCTCAATCCTCATTCTTCAATCCTCAATACCCAATCCTCAATCTTCAATCCTCAATCCTCAATCCTCTATTCTCAATCCTCAATCCTCAATCCCCAGACCTCAGACATCAATACTCAACCCTCAGTCCTCGTCCTCAATCCACAACCCTCAATCCTCAGTCCTCAATCTTGAATCATCAATATTCAATCTTCAGTCCTCAATCCTCAATCCTCAATCCTCAATCCTCAATCCTCAATCCTCAATGTTCAATCCGCAATACCCAATCCTCAATCTTCAATCCTCAAACCTCAATCCTCAATCCTCAATCCTCAATCCTCAATCCTCAATCCTCAATCCTCAGTCCTCAACCCACAATCCTGGATCCTCAATCATGAATCCTCAATCTTCAGACCTCAGTCCTCAACAATTAGTTGTCAATTCTCAATCCTCAATAGAATATCATCAATTCACAGTTTTCAATACTCAATACTCAATCTGCAATCTTTAAATATCTATCCTCAAACACCAATTCTCATCACTCAACCCTCAATACTCAGTCCCCAGACCTCAATCGTCAATACTCAATCCTCAATCCTCAATCCTCAATCCTCAACATTCAATCCTCAATACTCAATCTTCAATCCTCAATCCTCAAACCTCAATCCTCAATCTTCAATCCTCAATCCTCAATCCTCAATCCTCAGTCCTCATTCTTCAATCCTCTATACCCAATCCTAAATCTTTAACGCTCAATCCTCAATCCTCAATTCTCAATCCTCAATCCTCAGTCCTCAGTCCTCAAACCTCAATCCTCAACCCTCAGCCCTCATCGTCAATCCTCAATCCTCAATCCTCAGTCCTCAATCCTCAATCCTCAATCCTCAATCCTCAATCCTCAATCCTCAATCCTCTATCCTCAATCCTCAGTCCTCAAACCTCAATCCTGGATCCTCAATCCTGAATCCTCAATCTTCAGACCTCAGTCCTCAACAATCAGTTGTCAATTCTCAATCCTCAATAGAATATCATCAATTCGCATTTTTCAATACTCAATACTCAATCTGCAATCTTTAAATCTCTATCCACAAACACCAATTCTCATCACTCAACCGTCAAGACTCAGTCCCCAGTCCTGAATCTTCAATCCTCAATCCCTCAATCCTCAATCCTCAATCCTCAATCCTCAATCCTCAATCCTCAATCCTCAATCCTCAATCCTCTGTCCTCAAACCACAATCCTGAATCCTCAATTCTGAATCCTCAATCTTCAGCCATCAGTCCTCAACAATCAGTAGTCAATCCTCAATCCTCAATAGAATATCCTCAGTTCGGAGTTTTCCATACGCAATACTCAATCTGCAATCTTCAAATCTCTATCCACAAACATCAATTGTCGTCACTCAGCCCTCAACACTCATCCCCAATCCTCAATCTTCAATCCTCAATCCTCAATCCCTCAATCCTTAATCCACAATCTTCAATACTCAATATTCAATCTTCAATCCTCAATCCCTCAATCGTCAGTCCTCATTCCTCAAACCTCAACCCTCAGCCCTCAGTCCTCATCCTCAGTTCTCAATTCTCAATGCTCAGGCCTCAATCCTCTATCCTCAATTCTCATTCTTCAATCCTCAATACGCAATCCTCAATCTTCAATCCTCAATCCTCAATCCTCAATTCTCAATCCTCAATCCTCAATCCTCAAACCCTCAAACATCATTATTCAACCCTCAGTCCTGGTCCCCAATCCACAACCCTCAATCCTCGATCCACATTCCTCAATCCTCAATCCTCAATCCTGAATCCCAATCTTCAATCCTCAATACTCAGTCCTCAATCCTCAACCTTCAATCATCAATACTCAATCTTCAGTCCTCATCCTCAATCCTCAATCCACAATCCCTCAATCCTCAGTCCTCAATCTTCAATCCTCAATACTCAATCTTCAATCCTCATCCTCAATCCTCAATCCTCAATCCTCATTCTTCAATCCTCAACACCAATCCTCAATCTTCAATCCTCAATCCTCATCCTTTATTCTCAATCCTCAATCCTCAATTCTCAGACCTCAAACATCAACACTCAACCCTCAGTCCTCGTGCTCATCCACAACCCTCAATCCTCAATCCTCAATCTTCAATCATCAATATTCAATCTTCAATCCTCAATCCTCAATCCTCAGTCCTCAATCATCAATCCTCAATCCTCAATACTCAAACCTCAATGTTCAATCCTCAATACCCAATCTTCAATCTTCAATCCTGAATCCTCAATCCACAATCCTCAATCCTCAACCCTCAGTCATCAATACTCAATCTTCAGTACTCAATCCTCAATCCTCAATCCTCAACCCTCAATCCTCAACCCCCAATCCTCATTCCTCAAACCTCAACCCTCAGCCCTCAGTGCTCGTCCTCAGCTCTCAATTCTCAATCCTCAGGCCTCAATCCTCAATCCTCAATCCTCATTCCTCAATCCTCAATACCCAATCCTCAATCTTCAATCCTCAATCCTCAATCCTCAATTCTCAATCCCCAATCCTCAATCCTCAGACCACAAACGTCAATATTCAACCCTCAGTCCTGGTCCCCAATCCACAACCCTCAATCCTCAATCCTCAATCTTCAATCATCAATATTCAATCTTCAGTACTCAATCCTCAATCTTCAATCCTCAATCCTCAATGTTCAATCCTCAATACCCAATCCTCAATCTTCAATACTCAATCCTCAATCCTCAATCAATAATCCTCAATCCTCAATCATCAATCCTCAATCTTCAATCCTCAATGCTCAACCTTTAATCCTCAATCCTCAATCCTCAATCTTCAATCATCAATCCTCAATCCTCAATCCTCAATCCTCAATCCTCAATCCTCAATCTTCAATCCTCAATACTCAATCTTCAATCCTCAATCCTCAATCCTCAATCCTCAGTCCTCATTCTTCAATCCTCAATACCCAATCCTCAATCTTCAATCCTCAACATTCAATCCTCAATACTCAATCTTCAATCCTCAATCCTCAAACCTCAATCCTCAATCTTCAATCCTCAATCCTCAATCCTCAATCCTCAGTCCTCATTCTTCAATCCTCTATACCCAATCCTAAATCTTTAACGCTCAATCCTCAATCCTCAATTCTCAATCCTCAATCCTCAGTCCTCAGTCCTCAAACCTCAATCCTCAACCCTCAGCCCTCATCGTCAATCCTCAATCCTCAATCCTCAGTCCTCAAACCACAATCCTGAATCCTCAATCCTGAATACTCAATCTTCAATCCTCAATCCTCAATCCTCAATCCTCAATCCTCATTCTTCAATCCTCAATACCCAATCCTCAATCTTCAATCCTCAATCCTCAATCCTCAATTCTCAATCCTCAATCCTCAGTCCTCAGTCCTCAAACCTCAATCCTCAACCCTCAGACCACATCGTCAATCCTCAACCCTCAATCCTCAATCCTCAATCTTCAATGCTCAATACTCAATCTTCAATCCTCAATCCAAAATCCTCTATATTCAATCCTCAATACTCAATTCTCAATCCTCAATAATCAATATTCAACACACAACCCTCAACGACCATCCTCAGTACACACTAATCAATCCTCAATTCTCAATACTCAATAGAATATCCTGAATTCTCATGGTTCAATACTCAAACCGCAATATTCAATAATCATATCTCAATCCTCAAACATCAATTCTAAACACTCAATCCTCAACACTCAGTCCTCTCTCTTCAATCCTCCATCCCCAACCCTCAATCCTCAAGCGTCAATCCTCAATCCTCAATCCTCAACCCTCAATCCTCAGTCCTCAAACCTCAATCCCGAATCCTCAATCCTGAATCCTCAACCTTCAGACCTCAGTCCTCAACAATCAATTGTCAATCCTCAATCCTCAATAGAATATCCTCAATTCACAGCTTTCAATACACAATCCCCATTCTTCAATCTTCAAATCTCAATCCACAAACATCAATTCCCATCACTCAACTCTCAACACTAAGTCCTCAATCTTCAATCCTCAATCCTCAATCCTGAATCTTCAGCCCTCAATACACAATGTTCAATCCTCAATCCTCAATTCTCAATCCTCAATACTCAATCCTCAATCGTCAATCCTCAATCCCCAATCCTCAATCTTCAATCCTCAATCCTCAATCCTCAATCCTCAATCCTCAATCTTCAATCCTCAATACTCAATCTTCAATCTTCAATCCTCAATCCTCAATCCTCAATTCTCAATTCTCAATCCTCAGTCCTCAGTCCTCAAACCTCAATCCTCAACCCTCAGCCCTCATCGTCAATCGTCAATACTCAATCCTCAATCCTCAATCTTCAATCCTCAATACACAATCTTCAATCCTCAATCCTCAATCCTCAATTCTCAATCCTCAATCCTCAATTCTCAGACCTCAGACATCAATACTCAACCCTCAGTCCTCGTCCTCAATCCACAACCCTGAATACTCAATCATCAATCTTCAATCATCAATATTCAATCTTCAGTCCTCAATCCTCAATCCTCAATCCTCAATGTTCAATCCGCAATACCCAATACTCAATCTTCAATCCTCAATCCTCAATCCTCAATCCTCAATCCTCAATCCTCAATCCTCAATCCTCTATCCTCAATCCTCAGTCCTCAAACCTCAATCCTGGATCCTCAATCCTGAATCCTCAATCTTCAGACCTCAGTCCTCAACAATCAGTTGTCAATTCTCAATCCTCAATAGAATATCATCAATTCGCATTTTTCAATACTCAATACTCAATCTGCAATCTTTAAATCTCTATCCACAAACACCAATTCTCATCACTCAACCGTCAAGACTCAGTCCCCAGTCCTGAATCTTCAATCCTCAATCCTCAATCCTCAATCCTCAATCCTCAATCCTCAATCCTCAATCCTCAATCCTCTGTCCTCAAACCACAATCCTGAATCCTCAATTCTGAATCCTCAATCTTCAGCCATCAGTCCTCAACAATCAGTAGTCAATCCTCAATCCTCAATAGAATATCCTCAGTTCGGAGTTTTCCATACGCAATACTCAATCTGCAATCTTCAAATCTCTATCCACAAACATCAATTGTCGTCACTCAGCCCTCAACACTCAGTCCCCAATCCTCAATCTTCAATCCTCAATACTCAATCCTCAATCCTTAATCCACAATCTTCAATACTCAATATTCAATCTTCAATCCTCAATCCTCAATCGTCAGTCCTCATTCCTCAAACCTCAACCCTCAGCCCTCAGTCCTCATCCTCAGTTCTCAATTCTCAATGCTCAGGCCTCAATCCTCTATCCTCAATTCTCATTCTTCAATCCTCAATACGCAATCCTCAATCTTCAATCCTCAATCCTCAATCCTCAATTCTCAATCCTCAATCCTCAATCCTCAAACCTCAAACATCATTATTCAACCCTCAGTCCTGGTCCCCAATCCGCAACCCTCAATCCTCGATCCACATTCCTCAATCCTCAATCCTCAATCCTGAATCCCCAATCTTCAATCCTCAATACTCAGTCCTCAATCCTCAACCTTCAATCATCAATACTCAATCTTCAGTCCTCAATCCTCAATACTCAATCCACAATCCTCAATCCTCAGTCCTCAATCTTCAATCCTCAATACTCAATCTTCAATCCTCAATCCTCAATCCTCAATCCTCAATCCTCATTCTTCAATCCTCAACACCAAATCCTCAATCTTCAATCCTCAATCCTCAATCCTCTATTCTCAATCCTCAATCCTCAATTCTCAGACCTCAAACATCAACACTCAACCCTCAGTCCTCGTGCTCAATCCACAACCCTCAATCCTCAATCCTCAATCTTCAATCATCAATATTCAATCTTCAATCCTCAATCCTCAATCCTCAGTCCTCAATCATCAATCCTCAATCCTCAATACTCAAACCTCAATGTTCAATCCTCAATACCCAATCTTCAATCTTCAATCCTGAATCCTCAATCCACAATCCTCAATCCTCAACCCTCAGTCATCAATACTCAATCTTCAGTACTCAATCCTCAATCCTCAATCCTCAACCCTCAATCCTCAACCCCCAATCCTCATTCCTCAAACCTCAACCCTCAGCCCTCAGTGCTCGTCCTCAGCTCTCAATTCTCAATCCTCAGGCCTCAATCCTCAATCCTTAATCCTCATTCCTCAATCCTCAATACCCAATCCTCAATCTTCAATCCTCAATCCTCAATCCTCAATTCTCAATCCCCAATCCTCAATCCTCAGACCACAAACGTCAATATTCAACCCTCAGTCCTGGTCCCCAATCCACAACCCTCAATCCTCAATCCTCAATCTTCAATCATCAATATTCAATCTTCAGTACTCAATCCTCAATCTTCAATCCTCAATCCTCAATGTTCAATCCTCAATACCCAATCCTCAATCTTCAATACTCAATCCTCAATCCTCAATCAATAATCCTCAATCCTCAATCATCAATCCTCAATCTTCAATCCTCAATGCTCAACCTTTAATCCTCAATCCTCAATCCTCAATCTTCAATCATCAATCCTCAATCCTCAATCCTCAATCCTCAATCCTCAATCCTCAATCTTCAATCCTCAATACTCAATCTTCAATCCTCAATCCTCAATCCTCAATCCTCAGTCCTCATTCTTCAATCCTCAATACCCAATCCTCAATCTTCAATCCTCAATCCTCAATCCTCAATTCTCAATCCTCTATCCTCAATCCTCAGACCTCAAACATCAATACTCAATCCTCAATCCTCAATCCTGAATCCTCTATCCTCAATCCTCAGTCCTCAAACCTCAATCCTGGATCCTCAATCCTGAATCCTCAATCTTCAGACCTCAGTCCTCAACAATCAGTTGTCAATTCTCAATCCCCAATAGAAAATCATCAATTCACATTTTTCAATACTCAATACTCAATCTGCAATCTTTAAATCTCTATCCACAAACACCAATTCTCATCACTCAACCCTCAAGACTCAGTCCCCAGTCCTCAATCTTCAATCCTCAATCCTCAATCCTCAATCCTCAATCCTCAATCCTCAATCCTCAATCTTCAATCCGCAATACTCAATCCTCAATCCTCAATCCTCAACCCTCAATCCTCAACCCACAATCCTCATTCCTCAAACCTCAACCCTGAGCCCTCAATCCTGAATCCTCAATCCTCAATCCTCAATCCTCTGCCCTCAAACCACAATCCTGAATCCTCAATCCTGAATCCTCAATCCTCAATCCGCAATCCTCAATATTCAATCCTCAATACCCAATCCTCAATCTTCAATCCTCAATCCTCAATCCTCAATCCTCAATCCTCGACCCTCAATCCTCTGTCCTCAAACCACAATCCTGAATCCTCAATTCTGAATCCTCAATCTTCAGGCCTCAGTCCTCAACAATCAGTAGTCAATCCTCAATCCTCAATAGAATATCCTCAGTTCGGAGTTTTCCATACGCAATACTCAATCTGCAATCTTCAAATCTATATCCACAAACATCAATTGTCATCACTCAGCCCTCAACACTCAGTCCCCAATTCTCAATCTTCAATCCTCAATCCTCAATCCTCAATACTTAATCCACAATCTTCAATACTCAATCTTCAATCCTCAATCCTCAATCCTCAGTCCTCAGACCTCAATTCTGAATCTTCAATCCTGAATCCTCAATCTTGAGCCCTCAGTCCTCAACAATCAGTTGTCAATACTCAATCCTCAATCCTCAATCCTCAATCCTCAATCCTCAATCCTGAATCCTCAATCCTCAATCTTCAATCATCAATACTCAATCTTCAATCCTCAATCCTCAATCCTCAATCCTCAATCCTCATTCTTCAATCCTCAACAAGAAATCCTCAATCTTCAATCCTCAATCCTCAATCCTCTATTCTCAATCCTCAATCCTCAATTCTCAGACCTCAAACATCAACACTCAACCCTCAGTCCTCGTGCTCAATCCACAATTCTCAATCCTCAATCCTCAATCTTCAATCATCAATATTCAATCTTCAATCCTCAATCCTCAATCCTCAGTCCTGAATCATCAATCCTCAATCCTCAATACTCAATCCTCAATGTTCAATCCTCAATACCCAATCTTCAGTCTTCAATCCTGAATCCTCAATCCACAATCCTCAATCCTCAACCCTCAGTCATCAATACTCAATCTTCAGTACTCAATCCTCAATCCTCAATCCTCAACCCTCAATCCTCAACCCCCAATCCTCATTCCTCAAACCTCAACCCTCAGCCCTCTGTGCTCATCCTCAGCTCTCAATTCTCAATCCTCAGGCCTCAATCCTCAATCCTCAATCCTCATTCCTCAATCCTCTATACCCAATCCTCAATCTTCAATCCTCAATCCTCAATCCTCATTTCTCAAACCCCAATCCTCAATCCTCAGACCACAAACGTCAATATTCAACCCTCAGTCCTGGTCCCCAATCGACAACCCTCAATCCTCAATCCTCAATCTTCAATCATCAATATTCGATCTTCAGTACTCAACCCTCAATCTTCAATCCTAAATCCTCAATGTTCAATCCTCAATACCCAATCCGCAATCTTCAATACTCAATCCTCAATCCTCAATCAACAATCCTCAATCCTCAATCATCAATCCTCAATCTTCAATCCTCAATGCTCAACCTTTAATCCTCAATCCTCAATCCTCAATCTTCAATCATCAATCCTCAATCCTCAATCCTCAAACCTCAATCCTCAATCCTCAATCTTCAATCCTCAATACTCAATCTTCAATCCTCAATCGTCAATCCTCAATCCTCAGTCCTCATTCTTCAATCCTCAATACCCAATCCTAAATCTTCAATCCTCAATCCTCAATCCTCAATTCTCAATCCTCTATCCTCAATCCTCAGAACTCAAACATCAATACTCAACCCTCAGTCCTCGTCCTGAATCCACAACCCTCAATCCTCAATCCTCAACCTTCAATCATCAATATTCAATCTTCAATCCTCAACCCTCAATCCTCAATCCTCAATCCTCAATCCTCAATGTTCAATCCTCAATACCCAATCCTCAATCTTCAATCCTCAATCCTCAATCCTCAATCCTCAATCCTCAATCCTCAATCCTCTGTCCTCAAACCACAATCCTAAATCCTCAATTCTGAATCCTCAATCTTCAGCCCTCAGTCCTCAACAATCAGTAGTCAATCCTCAATCCTCAATAGAATATCCTCAGTTCGGAGTTTTCCATACGCAATACTCAATCTGCAATCTTCAAATCTCTATCCACAAACATCAATTGTCATCACTCAGCCCTCAACACTCAGTCCCCAATCCTCAATCTTCAATCCTCAATCCTCAATCCTCAATCCTCAATCCTCAATCCTCAATCCTCAATCTTCAATCCTCAATACTCAATCTTCAATACTCAATCCTCAATCCTCAATCCTCAATCCTCATTCTTCAATCCTCAACACCAAATCCTCAATCTACAATCCTCAATCCTCAATCCTCTATTCTCAATCCTCAATCCTCTATTCTCAGACCTCAAACATCAACACTCAACCCTCAGTCCTCGTGCTCAATCCACAACCCTCAATCCTCAATACTCAATCTTCAATCATCAATATTCAATCTTCAATCCTCAATCCTCAATCCTCAGTCCTCAATCCTCAATCCTCAATCCTCAGTCATCAATACTCAATCTTCAGTACTCAATCCTCAATCCTCAATCCTCAATCCTCAATCCTCAATCCTCAATCCTCAATCCTCAATCCTCAATCCTCAATCCTCAATCCTCAATCCACAATCCTCAAACCTCAATCTTCAATCCTCAATACTCAATCTTCAATCCTCAATCCTCAATCCTCAATCCTCAATCCTCAACCCTCAATCTTCAATCCTCAATACTCAATCTTCAATCCTCAATCCTCAATCCTCAGACCTCAAACATCAATACTCAACCCTCAGTCCTCGTCCTCAATCCACAACCCTCAATCCTCAATCCTCAACCTTCAATCATCAATATTCAATCTTCAATACTCAATCATCAATCCTCAATCCTCAATCCTGAATCCTCAATGTTCAATCCTCAATACCCAATCTTCAATCTTCAATCCTGAATCCTCAATCCACAATCCTCAATCCTCAACCCTCAGTCATCAATACTCAATCTTCAGTACTCAATCCTCAATCCTCAATCCTCAACCCTCAATCCTCAACCCCCAATCCACATTCCTCAAACCTCAACCCTCAGCCCTCAGTGCTCATCCTCAGCTCTCAATTCTCAAACCTCAGGCCTCAATCCTCAATCCTCAATCCTCATTCCTCAATCCTCAATACCCAATCCTCAATCTTCAATCCTCAATCCTCAATCCTCAGTCCTCAAACCTCAATCGTCAACCCTCAGCCCTCATCTTCAATCCTCAATTCTCAATCTTCAATTCTCAATACTCAATCTTCAATCCTCAACCCTCAATTCTCAATCCTCAATACTCAATCCTCAATCGTTAATCCTCGATCCCCAATCCTCAATCTTCAATACTCAATCCTCAATCCTCAATCCACAATCCTCAATCTTCAATCCTCAATACTCAATCTTCAATCCTCAATACCCAATCCTCAATCTTCAATCCTCAATCCTCAATCCTCAATTCTGAATCCTCAATCCTCAATCTTCAGACCTCAGGCCTCAATACTCAACCCTCAGTCCTCGTCCTCAATCCACAACCCTCAATCCGCAATCGTCAATCTTGAATCATCAATATTCAATCTTCAGTCCTCAATCCTCAATCGTCAATCCTCCATCCTCAATCCTCAATCCTCAATGTTCAATCCGCAATACCCAATCCTCAATCGTCAATCCTCAATCCTCAATCCTCAATCCTCAATCCTCAATCCTCAATCCTCAATCCTCAATCCTCAGCCCTCAACCCACAATCCTGGATCCTCAATCATGAATCCTCAATCTTCAGACCTCAGTCCTCAACAATCAGTTGTCAATTCTCAATCTTCAATAGAATATCATCAATTCACAGTTTTCAATACTCAATACTCAATCTGCAATCTTTAAATCTCTATCCTCTAACACCAATTCTCATCACTCAGCCCTCAATACTCAGTCCCCAGACCTCAGTCGTCAATCCTCAATCCTCAATACTCAATCCTCAATCCTCAATCCTCAATCCTCAATCCTCTGTCCTCAATCCTCAATCTTCAATCCTCAATACTCAACCTTCAATCCCCAATCCTCAATCCTCAGTCCTCAATCCTCAATCCTCATTCTTCAGTCCTCAATACCCAATCCTCAATCTTCAATCCTCAACCCTCAATCCTCTATTCTCAATCCTCAATCCCCAGACCTCAGACATCAATACTCAACCCTCAGTCCTCGTCCTCAATCCACAACCCTCAATCCTCAGTCCTCAATCTTGAATCATCAATATTCAATCTTCAGTCCTCAATCCTCAATCCTCAATCCTCAATCCTCAATCCTCAATCCTCAATGTTCAATCCGCAATACCCAATCCTCAATCTTCAATCCTCAATACTCAATCCTCAATCCTCAATCCTCAATCTTCAGACCTCAGGCCTCAATACTCAACCCTCAGTCCTCGTCCTCAATCCACAACCCTCAACCCTCAATCCTCAATCTTCAATCATCAGTATTCAATCTTCAATCCTCAATCCTCAATCCTCAGTCCTCAATCCTCAATCCTCAATCCTCAGTCATCAATACTCAATCTTCAGTACTCAATCCTCAATCCTCAATCCTCAATCCTCAATCCTCAATCCCCAATCCTCAATCCTCAATACTCAATCCTCAATGTTCAATCCTCAATCCTCAGTCCTCAAACCTCAATCCTGGATCCTCAATCCTGAATCCTCAATCTTCAGACCTCAGTCCTCAACAATCAGTTGTCAATTCTCAATCCTCAATAGAATATCATCAATTCACATTTTTCAATACTCAATACTCAATCTGCAATCTTTAAATCTCTATCCACTAACACCAATTCCCATCACTCAACCCTCAAGACTCAGTCCCCAGTCCTCAATGTTCAATCCTCAATCCTCAATCCTCAATCCTCAATCCTCAATCCTCAATCTTCAATCCGCAATACTCAATCATCAATCCTCAATCATCAGTCCTCAATCCTCAAACCTCGATCCTCAACCCTCAGACCTCATCCTCAATCCTCGATCCTCAATCCTCAATCCTCAATCTTCAATCCTCAATACTCAATCTTCAATCCTCAATCCTGAATCCTCAATCCACAATCCTCAATCCTCAATCCTCAGTCATCAATACTCAATCTTCAGTACTCAATCCTCAATCCTCAATCCTCAACCCTCAATCCTCAACCCCCAATCCTCATTCCTCAAACCTCAACCCTGAGCCCTCAATCCTGAATCCTCAATCCTCAATCCTCAATCCTCTGTCCTCAAACCACAATCCTGAATCCTCAATCCTGATTCCTCAATCCTGAATCCTCAATCCTCAATCCGCAATCCTCAATATTCAATCCTCAATACCCAATCCCCAATCTTCAATCCTCAATCCTCAATCCTCAATCCTCAATCCTCAATCCTCAATCCTCTGTCCTCAAACCACAATCCTAAATCCTCAATTCTGAATCCTCAACCCTCAGCCCTCATCTTCAATACTCAATCCTCAATCCTCAGTCTCAGTCTTCGATTCTCAATACTCAGTCTTCAATCCTCAATCCTGAATTCTCAATCCTCAATACTCAGTCCTCAATCCTCATTCTTCAATCCTCAATACTCAATCTTCAATCCTCGATCCTCAATCCTCAATCCTCAATCCTCATTCTTCAATCCTCAATACCCAACCCTCAATCTTCAATCCTCAATCCTCAATCCTCTGTCCTCAATCCTCAATCTTCAATCCTCAATACTCAATCTTCAATCCTCAATCCTCAATCCTCAATCCTCAGTCCTCAATCCTCAATCCTCATTCTTCAATCCTCAATACCCAATCCTCAATCTTCAATCCTCAATCCTCAATCCTCTATTCTCAATCCTCAATCCTCAATCCCCAGACCTCAGACATCAATACTCAACCCTCAGTCCTCGTCCTCAATCCACAACCCTCAGTCCTCAGTCCTCAATCTTGAATCATCAATATTCAATCTTCAGTCCTCAATCCTCAATCCTCAATCCTCAATCCTCAATCCTGAATCCTCAATCCTCAATGTTCAATCCGCAATACCCAATCCTCAATCTTCAATCCTCAATCCTCAATCCTCAATCCTCAATCCTCAATCCTCAATCCTCAATCCTCAATCCTCAGTCCTCAAGCCTCAATCCTCAACCCTCAGCCCTCATCTTCAATACTCAATCCTCAATCCTCAGTCTCAGTCTTCGATTCTCAATACTCAGTCTTCAATCCTCAATCCTGAATTCTCAATCCTCAATACTCAGTCCTCAATCCTCATTCTTCAATCCTCAATACTCAATCTTCAATCCTCGATCCTCAATCCTCAATCCTCAATCCTCATTCTTCAATCCTCAATACCCAACCCTCAATCTTCAATCCTCAACCCTCAATCCTCAATTCTCAATCCTCAATCCTCAATCCTCAGACCTCAGACATCAATACTCAACCCTCAGTCCTCGTCCTCAATCCACAACCCTCAATCCTCAATCATCAATCTTCAATCATCAATATTCAATCTTCAGTCCTCAATCCTCAATCCTCAATCCTCAATCCTCAATCCTTATTCTTCAATCCTCAATACCCAATCCTAAATCTTTAACGCTCAATCCTCAATCCTCAATTCTCAATCCACAATCCTCAGTCCTCAGACCTCAAACCTCAATCCTCAACCCTCAGCCCTCATCGTCAATCCTCAATCCTCAATCCTCAATCCTCAATCTTCAATCTTGAATACTCAATCTTCAATCCTCAATCATCATTCCTCAATCCTCAGTCCTCATTCTTCAATCCTCAATACCCAATCCTCAATCTTCAATCCTCAATCCTCAATCCCCAATTCTCAATCCTCAATCCTCAATCTTCAGACCTCAGGCCTCAATACTCAACCCTCAGTCCTCGTCCTGAATCCACAACCCTCAATCCTCAATCCTCAATCTTGAATCATCAATATTCAATCTTCAGTCCTCAATCCTCAATCCTGAATCCTCCATCCTCAATCCTCAATCCTCAATGTTCAATCCGCAATACCCAATCCTCAATCGTCAATCCTCAATCCTCAATCCTCAATCCTCAATCCTCAATCCTCAATCCTCAACATTCAATCCTCAATACTCAATCTTCAATCCTCAATCCTCAAACCTCAATCCTCAATCTTCAATCCTCAATCCTCAATCCTCAATCCTCAGTCCTCATTCTTCAATCCTCTATACCCAATCCTAAATCTTTAACGCTCAATCCTCAATCCTCAATTCTCAATCCTCAATCCTCAATCTTCAATGCTCAATACTCAATCTTCAATCCTCAATCCAAAATCCTCTATATTCAATCCTCAATACTCAATTCTCAATCCTCAATAATCAATATTCAACACACAACCCTCAACGACCATCCTCAATACACACTAATCAATCCTCAATTCTCAATACTCAATAGAATATCCTGAATTCTCATGGTTCAATACTCAAACCGCAATATTCAATAATCATATCTCAATCCTCAAACATCAATTCTAAACACTCAATCCTCAACACACAGTCCTCTCTCTTCAATCCTCCATCCTCAACCCTCAACCCTCAAGCGTCAATCCTCAATCCTCAATCCTCAACCCTCAATCCTGAGTCCTCAAACCTCAATCCCGAATCCTCAATCCTGAATCCTCAACCTTCAGACCTCAGTCCTCAACAATCAATTGTCAATCCTCAATCCTCAATAGAATATCCTCAATTCACAGCTTTCAATACACAATCCCCATTCTTCAATCTTCAAATCTCAATCCACAAACATCAATTCCCATCACTCAACTCTCAACACTTAGTCCTCAATCTTCAATCCTCAATCCTCAATCCTGAATCTTCAGCCCTCAATACACAATGTTCAATCCTCAATCCTCAATTCTCAATCCTCAATACTCAATCCTCAATCGTCAATCCTCAATCCCCAATCCTCAATCTTCAATCCTCAATCCTCAATCCTCAATCCTCAATCCTCAATCTTCAATCCTCAATACTCAATCTTCAATCTTCAATCCTCAATCCTCAATCCTCAATTCTCAATTCTCAATCCTCAGTCCTCAGTCCTCAAACCTCAATCCTCAACCCTCAGCCCTCATCGTCAATCGTCAATACTCAATCCTCAATCCTCAATCTTCAATCCTCAATACACAATCTTCAATCCTCTATCCTCAATTCTCAATCCTCAATACTCAATCCTCAATCGTCAATCCTCAATCCCGAATCCTCAATCTTCAATACTCAATCCTCAATCCTTATTCCTCAATCCTCAGTCATCAATCCTGAATACGCAATCTTCAATCCTCAATCCTCAATCCTCGATCCTCAATCCTCAATCCTCAGTCCTCAATACTCAATCTTCAATCCTCAATACTCAATCTTCAATACTCAATCATCAATCCTCAGTCCTCAATCCTCATTCTTCAATCCTCAATACCCAATCCTCAATCTTCAATCCTCAATCCTCAATCCTCAATTCTCAATACTCAATCCTCAATCCTCAGACCTCAGACATCAATACTCAACCCTCAGTCCTCGTCCTCAATCCACAACACTCAATCCTCAATCCTCAATCTTGAATCATCAATATTCAATCTTCAGTCCTCAATCCTCAATCCTCAATCCTCAACCCTCAATCCTCAATCCTCAATGTTCAATCCGCAATACCCAATCCTCAATCTTCAATCCTCAATCCTCAATCCTCAATCCTCAATCCTCAATCCTCAATCCTCAATCCTCAATCCTCAATCCTCAGTCCTCAACCCACAAGCCTGGATCCTCAATCATGAATCCTCAATCTTTAGACCTCAGTCCTAAACAATCAGTTGCCAATTCTCAATCCTCAATAGAATATCATCAATTCACAGTTCTCAATACTCAATACTCAATCTGCAATCTTTAAATCTCTATCCTCAAACACCAATTCTCATCACTCAACCCTCAATACTCAGTCCCCAGACCTCAATCGTCAATCCTCAAACCTCAATCCTCAACCCTCAGCCCTCATCGTCAATCCTCGATCCTCAATCCTCAAACCTCAATCTTCAATCCTCAATATTCAATCTTCAATCTTCAATCCTCAATCCTCAATCCACAATCATCAATCCTCAATCCTCAGTCATCAATACTCAATCTTCAGTACTCAATCCTCAATCCTCAATCCTCAATCCTCAATCCTCAATCCTCAATCCTCAATCTTCAATCCTCAATACTCAATCTTCAATCCTCAATCCTCAATCCTCAATCCTCAGTCCTCATTCTTCAATCCTCAATACCCAATCCTCAATCTTCAACCATCAATCCTCAATCCTCAGACCTCAAACATCAATACTCAACCCTCAGTCCTCGTCCTCAATCCACAACCCTCAATACTCAATCCTCAGCCTTCAATCATCAATATTCAATCTTCAATCCTCAATCATCAATCCTCAATACTCAATCCTCAATCCTCAATGTTCAATCCTCAATACCCAATCTTCAATCTTCAATCCTCGATCCTCAATCCGCAATCCCCAATCCTCAATCCTCAATCCCCAAACCTCAATCCTCAATCCTCAGTCCTCAAACCACAACCCTGAATCCTCAATCCTGAATACTCAATCTTCAATCCTCAATCCTCAATCCTCAATCCTCAATCCTCATTCTTCAATCCTCAATACCCAATCCTCAATCTTCAATCCTCAATCCTCAATCCTCAATTCTCAATCCTCAATCCTCTGTCCTCAGTCCTCAATCCTCATTCTTCAATCCTCAATACCCAATCCTCAATCTTCAATCCTCAATCCTCAATCCTCAATTCTCAATGCTCAATCCTCAGACCTGAGTCCTCAAACCTCAATCCTCAACCCTCAGCCCTCATCGTCAATCCTCAATCCTCAATCCTCAATCCTCAATCTTCAATCCTCAATCCCCAATACTCAATCCTCAATCCTCAATCCTCATTACTCAATCATCAATCCTCAACCTTCAATACTCAATCCTCAATCCTCAATCAACAATCCTCAATCCTCAATCATCAATCCTCAATCTTCAATCCGCAATGCTCAACCTTTAATCCTCAATCCTCAATCCTCAATCTTCAATCCTCAATCCTCAATCCTCAATCCTCAATCCTCAATCCTCAATCCAAAATCCTCAATCTTCAATCCTCAATACTCAATCTTCAATCCTCAATCCTCAATCCTCAATCCTCAATCCTCAATATTCAACACACAACCCTCAACCACCAATCCTCAATACACAACAATCAATCCTCAATTCCCAATACTCAATAGAATATCCTGAATTCTCATGCATCAATACTCAAACCGCAATATTCAATAATCATATCTCAATCCTCAAACATCAATTCTAAACACTCAATCCTCAACACTCAGTCCTCTCTCTTCAATCCTCCATCCTCAACCCTCAATCCTCAAGCGTCAATCCTCAATCCTCAACCTTCAATCCTCAGTCGTCAAACCTCAATCCCGAATACTCAATCCTGAATCCTCAACCTTCAGCCCTCAGTCCTCAACAATCAATTGTCAATCCTCAATCCTCAATAGAATATCCTCAATTCACTGCTTTCACTACACAATCCCCATTCTTCAATCTTCAAATCTCAATCCACAAACATCAATTCCCATCACTCAACCCTCAACTCTAAGTCCTCAATCTTCAATCCTCAACCCTCAATCCTCAGTCCTCAGTCCTCATCATTCAATCCTCAATACCCAATCCTCAATCTTCAATCCTCAAACCTCAATCCTCAATTCTCAATCCTCAATCCTCAATCCTCAGACCTCAAACATCAATACTCAACCCTCAGTCCTCGTCCTCAATCCACAACCCACAATCCTCAATCCTCAACCTTCAATCATCAATATTCAATCTTCAATCCTCAATCCTCAATCCTCAATCCTCAATCCTTAATCCTCAATGTTCAATCCTCTATACCCAATACTCAATCTTCAATCCTCAATCCTCAATTCTCAATCCTAGATCCTCAATCCTCAGTCCTCAGTCCTCAAACCACAATCCTGAATCCTCAATCTTGAAAACTTAATCTTCAGCCCTCAGTCCTCAACAATCAGTTGTCAATCCTCAATCCTCAATAGTATATCGTCAGTTCAGAGTTTTGCATACGCAATACTCAATCTGCAATCTTCATATCTCTATCCACAAACATCAATTCTCACCACTCAACCCTGACTACTCAGTACCAAATCCTCAGTCTTCAATCCTCAGTCCTCAATCCTCAATCCTCAATCATCAACTTTCATTCCTCAATACTCAATCTTCAATCCTCAATCCTCAATCCTCAATCCTCAATCTTCAATCCTCAATCCTCAGTCCTCAATCCTCAATCCTCATTCTTCAATCCTCAATACCCAATCCTCAATCTTCAATCCTCAATCCTCAATCCTCAATTCTCAATGCTCAATCCTCAGACCTGAGTCCTCAAACCTCAATCCTCAACCCTCAGCCCTCATCGTCAATCCTCAATCCTCAATCCTCAATCCTCAATCTTCAATCCTCAATCCCCAATACTCAATCCTCAATCCTCAATCCTCATTACTCAATCATCAATCCTCAACCTTCAATACTCAATCCTCAATCCTCAATCAACAATCCTCAATCCTCAATCATCAATCCTCAATCTTCAATCCTCAATGCTCAACCTTTAATCCTCAATCCTCAATCCTCAATCTTCAATCCTCAATCCTCAATCCTCAATCCTCAATCCTCAATCCTCAATCCTCAATCCTCAATCCTCAACCTTCAATCCTCAATACTCAATCTTCAATCCTCAATCCTCAATCCTCAATCCTCAATCCTCATTCTTCAATCCTCAATACCCAACCCTCAATCTTCAATCCTTCAAACCTCAATCCTCAATTCTCAATCCTCAATCCTCAATCCTCAGACCTCAGACATCAATACTCAACCCTCAGTCCTCGTCCTCAATCCAACCCTCAATCCTCAATCATCAATCTTCAATCATCAATGTTCAATCTTCAGTCCTCATTCCTCAATCCTCAATCCTCAATCCTCAATCCTCAATCCTCAATCATCAATCCTCAATTATCAATCCTCAATCTTCAATACTCAATCCTCAACCCTCAATCCTCAATCCTCAATACTCAACCATCAATCCTCAATTCTCAATACTCAATAGAATATCCTGAATTCTCAGGATTCTAAACTCAAACCTCAATCCTTAACCCTCAGCCCTCATTCTCAATCCTCAATCCACAATCCTCAAACTTCAATCCTCAACCGTCAGCCCTCGTCCTCAATCCTCAACTCTCAATCCTCAATCCTCCCACCTTCAATGATCAATACTCAATCTTCAATCGTCAGTCCTCAATCCTCAGTCCTCAAACCTCAATCCTGAATCCTCAATCCTGAATCCTCAATCTTCAGCACACAGTCCTCAACAATCAGTTGTCAACCCTCAATCCTCAATAGAATATCATCAATTCACAGTTTTCAATACTCAATACTCAATCTGCAATCTTCAAATCTCTATCCACAAACATCAATTCTCATCACTCAACCCTCAACACTCAGTCTTCAATCCTCAATCCTCAACCCACAATCCTCAATCCTCATTCTTCAATCCTCAACACCCAATCCTCAATCTTCAATCCTCAATCCTCAATCCTCAATTCTCAATCCTCAATCCTCAATCCTCAGACTTCAAACAGCAATACTCAACCCCCAGTCCTCGTCCTCAATCTACAACCATCAGTCCCCAATCCTCAATTTTCAATCATCAATATTCAATCTTCAGTCCTCAATCCTCTATCCTCAATCCTCAATCCTCAATGTTCAATCCGCAATACCCAATCATCAATCTTCAATCCTCAATCCTCAATCCTCAATCCTCAATCCTCAATCTTCAATCCTCAATACTCAATCTTCAACCCTCAACCCTCAATCATCAATCCTCAATGCTCAATCCTCAATCCTCAATTCTCAGTCCTCAATCCTCAATCCTCAATCCTCAATCTTCAATCATGAATATTCAATCTTCAATCCTCAATCCTCAATCCTCAGTCCTCAAACCTCAATTCTGAATCTTCAATCCTGAATCCTCAATCTTCAGCCCTCAGTCCTCAACAATCAGTTGTCAATCCTCAATCCTCAATCCTCAATCCTCAATCCTCAATCCTCAATCCTCGATCCACAATCCTCAATCCTCAATCCTCAACCCACAATCCTCAATCCTCAATGCTCAGTCATCAATACTCAATCTTCAGTACTCAATCCTCAATCCTCAATCCTCAACCCTCAATCCTCAAGCCCCAATCCTCATTCCTCAAACCTCAACCCTCAGTCCTCAGTGCTCATCCTCAGCTCTCAATTCTCAATCCTCAGGCCTCAATCCTCAATCCTCAATCCTCATTCCTCAATCCTCAATACCCAATCCTCAATCTTCAATCCTCAATCCTCAATCCTCAATTCTCAATCCCCAATCCTCAATCCTCAGACCACAAACGTCAATATTCAACCCTCAGTCCTGGTCCCCAATCCACAACCCTCAATCCTCAATCCTCAATATTCAATCATCAATATTCAATCTTCAGTCCTGAATCCTCAATCCTCAATCCTCAATCCTCAATGTTCAATCCTCAATCTTCAATCCTCAATACTCAATCTTCAATCCTCAATCCTCAATCCTCTATCCACTATCCTCAATCCTCAATCCTCAATCTTCAATCCTCAATACTCAATCTTCAATCCTCAATCCTCAATCCTCAATCCTCAAGCCTCATTCGTCAATCCTCAACACCAAATTCTCAATCTTCAATCATCAATCCTCAATCCTCTATTCTCAATCCTCAATCCTCAATCCTCAGACCTAAAACATCAATACTCAACCCTCAGTCCTCGTCCTCAATCCACAACACTCAATCCTCAATCCTCAATCTTCAATCATCAATATTCAATCTTCAATCCTCAATCCTCAATCCTCAGTCCTCAAACCTCAATTCTGAATCTTCAATACTGAATCCTCAATCTTCAGCCCTCAGTCCTCAACAATCAGTTGTCAATCCTCAATACTCAATCCTCAATCCTCAATCCTCAATCCTCAATCCTCAATCCCCAACCTTCAATCCTCAATACTCAATCTTCAATCCTCAATCCTCAATCCTCAATCCTCAATCCTCATTCTTCAATCCTCAACACCAAATCCTCAATCTTGAATCCTCAATCCTCAATCCCCTATTCTCAATCCTCAATCCTCAATCCTCAGATCTCAAACATCAATACTCAACCCTCAGTCCTCGTCCTCAATCCACAACCCTCAATCCTCAATCCTCAATCTTCAATCATTAATATTCAATCTTCAATCCTCAATACTCTATCCTCAGTCCTCAATCCTCAATCCTCAATCCTCAATCCTCAATCCTCAATCCTCAATCCTCAATCTTCAATCCGCATTACTCAATATCCAATCATCAATCCTCAGTCCTCAAACCTTAATTCTGAATCCTCAATCCTGCATCCTCAATCTTCAGCCCTCAGTCCTCAACAATCAGTTGTCAATCCTCAATGCCCAATAGAGTATCATCAATTCACTGTTTTCAATGCTCAATACTCAATCTGTAATCTTCAAATCTCTATCCAGAGACATCAATCCTCATCACTCAAGCCAGGACGCTCAGTCCTCAATGTTCAATCTTCAACTCTGAATCCTCAATCCTCAATCCTCAATCCTCAATCCTCAATCTTCAATCCTCAATCCTCAATCCTCAATCCTCAATCCTCAATCCTCAATCTTCAATCCTCAATACTCAATCTTCAATCCTCAATCCTCAATCCTCAATTCTCAGTCCTCATTCTTCAATCCTCAATGCTCAATCCTCAATCTTCAACCCTCAATCCTCAATCCTCAGACCTCAAACATCAATACTCAACCCTCAGTTCTCGTCCTCAATCCACAACCCTCAATCCTCAATCCTCAACCTTCAATCATCAATATTCAACCTTCAATCCTCAATCATCAATCCTCAATACTCAATCCTCAATCCTCAATGTTCAATCCTCAATACTCAATCTTCAATCCGCAATCCTCAATCCTCAATCTTCAATTCTGAATCTTCAATCCTGAATCCTCAATCTTCAGCCCTCAGTCCTCAACAATCAGTTGTCAATCCTCAATCCTCAATCCTCAATCCTCAATCCTCAATCCTCAATCCTCAATCCGCAATATTCAATCCTCAATACTCAATCTTCAATCCTCAATCCTCAATCTTCAATCCTCAATACTCAATCTTCAATCCTCAATCTTCAATCCTCAATACTCAATCTTCAATCCTCAATCCTCCATCCTCAATCCTCAATCCTCATTCTTCAATCCTCAACACCAAATCCTCAATCTTCAATCCTAAATCCTCAATCGCCCATCCTCAATCCTCATTCTTCAATCCTCAATACCCTATCCTCAATCTTCAATCCTCAATCCTCAATCCTCAATTCTCAATCCTCATCCTCAATCCTCAAACCTCAAACATCAATATTCAACCCTCAGTCCTGGTCCCCAATCCACAACCCTCAATCCTCATTCCTCAATCCTCAATCCACAATCCTCAATCCTCAATACTCTATTCTCAACCCTCGTTCCTCAATCCTCAGACCTCAAACATCAATACTCAACCCTCAGTCCTCGTCCTCAATCCACAACCCTCAATCCTCAATCCTCAATCTTCAATCATGAATATTCAATCTTCAATCCTCAATCCTCAATCCTCAGTCCTCAAACCTCAATTCTGAATCTTCAATAATGAATCCTCAATCTTCAGCCCTCAGTCCTCAACAATCAGTTGTCAATCCTCAATCCTCAATCCTCAATCCTCAATCCTCAATCCTCAATCCTCAATCCTCAATCTTCAATCGTCAATACTCAATCTTCAATCCTCAATCCTCAATCCTCAATCCTCAATCCTCATTCTTCAATCCTCAACACCAAATCCTCAATCTTCAATCCTCAATCCTCAATCCTCTATTCTCAATCCTCAATCCTCAATCCTCAGACCTCAAACATCAATACTCAACCCTCAGTCCTCGTCCTCAATCCACAACCCTCAATCCTCAATCCTCAATCTTCAATCATCAATATTCAATCTTCAATCCTCAATCCTCAATCCTCAATCCTCAACCCCAATCCTCAATCCTCAATACTCAATCCTCGATGTTCAATCCTCTATACCCAATCCTCAATCTTCAATCCTCAATCCTCAATTCTCAATCCTAGATCCTCAATCCTCAATCCTCATTCTTCAATCCTCAATACCCAATCCTAAATCTTTAACGCTCAATCCTCAATCCTCAATTCTCAATCCTCAATCCTCAGCCCTCAATCCTCAAACCTCAATCCTCAACCCTCAGCCCTCATCGTCAATCCTCAATCCTCAATCCTCAATCCTCAATCTTCAATCTTGAATACTCAATCCTCAATCCTCAATCATCATTCCTCAATCCTCAATCCTCATTCTTCAATCCTCAATACCCAATCCTCAATCTTCAATCCTCAATCCTCAATCCTCAATTCTCAATCCTCAATCCTCAATCTTCAGGCCTCTGGCCTCAATACTCAACCCTCAGTCCTAGTCCTCAATCCACAACCCTCAATCCTCAATCCTCAATCTTGAATCATCAATATTCAATCTTCAGTCCTCAATCCTCAATCCTCAATCCTCCATCCTCAATCCTCAATCCTCAATGTTCAATCCGCAATACCCAATCCTCAATCGTCAATCCTCAATCTTCAATCCTCAATACTCAATCTTCAATCCTCAATCCTCAATCCTCAATCCTCAGTCCTCATTCTTCAATCCTCAATACCCAATCCTCAATCTTCAACCATCAATCCTCAATCCTCAGACCTCAAACATCAATACTCAACCCTCAGTCCTCGTCCTCAATCCACAACCCTCAATACTCAATCCTCAGCCTTCAATCATCAATATTCAATCTTCAATCCTCAATCATCAATCCTCAATACTCAATCCTCAATCCTCAATCCTCAATCCTCATTCTTCAATCCTCAATACCCAATCCTCAATCTTCAATCCTCAATCCTCAATCTTCAATACTCAATACTCAATCTTCAATCCTCAATCCAAAATCCTCAATCTTCAATCCTGAATACTCAATCTTCAATCCTCAATCCTCAATCCTCAATCTTCAATCCTCAATATTCAACACACAACCCTCAACCACCAATCCTCAATACACAACAATCAATCCTCAATTCCCAATACTCAATAGAATATCCTGAATTCTCATGGTTCAATACTCAATCCGCAATATTCAATAATCATATCTCAATCCTCAAACATCAATTCTAAACACTCAATCCTCAACACTCAGTCCTCTCTCTTCAATCCTCCATCCTCAACCCTCAATCCTCAAGCGTCAATCCTCAATCCTCAATCCACAACCTTCAATCCTCAGTCGTCAAACCTCAATCCCGAATACTCAATCCTGAATCCTCAACCTTCAGCCCTCAGTCCTCAACAATCAATTGTCAATCCTCAATCCTCAATAGAATATCCTCAATTCACAGCTTTCACTACACAATCCCCATTCTTCAATCTTCAAATCTCAATCCACAAACATCAATTCCCATCACTCAACCCTCAACTCTAAGTCCTCAATCTTCAATCCTCAATCCTCAATCATCAGTCCTCAGTCCTCATCCTTCAATCCTCAATACCCAATCCTCAATCTTCAAACCTCAAACCTCAATCCTCAATTCTCAATCCTCAATCCTCAATCCTCAGACCTCAAGCATCAATACTCAACCCTCAGTCCTCGTCCTCAATCCACAACCCACAATCCTCAATCCTCAACCTTCAATCATCAATATTCAATCTTCAATCCTCATTCCTCAATCCTCAATCCTCAATCCTTAATCCTCAATGTTCAATCCTCTATACCCAATCCTCAATCTTCAATCCTCAATCCTCAATTCTCAATCCTAGATCCTCAATCCTCAGTCCTCAGTCCTCAAACCACAATCCTGAATCCTCAATCTTGAAACCTTAATCTTCAGCCCTCAGTCCTCAACAATCAGTTGTCAATCCTCAATCCTCAATAGTATATCGGCAGTTCAGAGTTTTGCATACGCAATACTCAATCTGCAATCTTCATATCTCTATCCACAAACATCAATTCTCACCACTCAACCCTGACTACTCAGTACCCAATCCTCAGTCTTCAATCCTCAGTCCTCAATCCTCAATCCTCAATCCTCAACTTTCATTCCTCAATACTCAATCTTCAATCCTCAATCCTCAATCCTCAATCATCAATCTTCAATCCTCAATCCTCAGTCCTCAATCCTCAATCCTCATTCTTCAATCCTCAATACCCAATCCTCAATCTTCAATCCTCAATCCTCAATCCTCAATTCTCAATGCTCAATCCTCAGCCCTGAGTCCTCAAACCTCAATCCTCAACCCTCAGCCCTCATCGTCAATCCTCAATCCTCAATCCTCAATCCTCAATCTTCAATCCTCAGTCCCCAATACTCAATCCTCAATCCTCAATCCTCATTACTCAATCATCAATCCTCAACCTTCAATACTCAATCCTCAATCCTCAATCAACAATCCTCAATCCTCAATCATCAATCCTCAATCTTCAATCCTCAATGCTCAACCTTTAATCCTCAATCCTCAATCCTCAATCTTCAATCCTCAATCCTCAATCCTCAATCCTCAATCCTCAATCCTCAATCCTCAATCCTCAATCCTCAATCTTCAATCCTCGATACTCAATCTTCAATCCTCAATCCTCAATCCTCAATCCTCAATCCTCATTCTTCAATCCTCAATACCCAACCCTCAATCTTCAATCCTTCAAACCTCAATCCTCAATTCTCAATCCTCAATCCTCAATCCTCAGACCTCAGACATCAATACTCAACCCTCAGTCCTCGTCCTCAATCCACAACCCTCAATCCTCAATCATCAATCTTCAATCATCAATGTTCAATCTTCAGTCCTCATTCCTCAATCCTCAATCCTCTATCCTCAATCATCAATGTTCAATCCGCAATACCCAATCGTCAATCTTCAATCCTCAATCCTCAATCCTCAATCCTCAATCCTCAATCCTCAATCCTCAATCCTCAATCCTCAGTCCTCAACCCACAATCCTGGATCCTCAATCATGAATCCTCAATCTTTAGACCTCAGTCCTAAACAATCAGTTGCCAATTCTCAATCCTCAATAGAATATCATCAATTCACAGCTTTCAATACTCAATACTCAATCTGCAATCTTTAAATCTCTATCCTCAAACACCAATTCCCATCACTCAACCCTCAATACTCAGTCCCCAGACCTCAATCGTCAATCCTCAATCGTCAATCCTCAATCCTCAATCCTCAACATTCAATCCTCAATACTCAATCTTCAATCCTCAATCCTCAAACCACAATCCTCAATCTTCAATCCTCAATCCTCAATCCTCAATCCTCATTCTTCAATCCTCAATACCCAATCCTAAATCTTTAACCCTCAATCCTCAATCCTCAATCCCCAATCCTCAGTCCTCAATCCTCAGTCCTCAAACCACAACCCTGAATCCTCAATCCTGAATACTCAATCTTCAATCCTCAATCCTCAATCCTCAATCCTCGATCCTCAATCCTCAATCCTCAGTCCTCAATACTCAATCTTCAATCCTCAATACTCAATCTTCAATACTCAATCATCAATCCTCAGTCCTCAATCCTCATTCTTCAATCCTCAATACCCAATCCTCAATCTTCAATCCTCAATCCTCAATCCTCAATTCTCAATACTCAATCCTCAATCCTCAGACCTCAGACATCAATACTCAACCCTCAGTCCTCGTCCTCAATCCACAACACTCAATCCTCAATCCTCAATCTTGAATCATCAATATTCAATCTTCAGTCCTCAATCCTCAATCCTCAATCCTCAATCCTCAATCCTCAATCCTCAATGTTCAATCCGCAATACCCAATCCTCAATCTTCAATCCTCAATCCTCAATCCGCAATCCTCAATCCTCAATCCTCAATCCTCAATCCTCAATCCTCAGTCCTCAACCCACAATCCTGGATCCTCAATCATGAATCCTCAATCTTTAGACCCCAGTCCTAAACAATCAGTTGCCAATTCTCAATCTTCAATAGAATATCATCAATTCACAGTTCTCAATACTCAATACTCAATCTGCAATCTTTAAATCTCTATCCTCAAACACCAATTCTCATCACTCAACCCTCAATACTCAGTCCCCAGACCTCAATCGTCAATCCTCAAACCTCAATCCTCAACCCTCAGCCCTCATCGTCAATCCTCGATCCTCAATCCTCAAACCTCAATCTTCAATCCTCAATATTCAATCTTCAATCCTCAATCCTCAATCCTCAATCCACAATCATCAATCCTCAATCCTCAGTCATCAATACTCAATCTTCAGTACTCAATCCTCAATCCTCAATCCTCAATCCTCAATCCTCAATCCTCAATCCTCAATCCTCAATCTTCAATCCTCAATACTCAATCTTCAATCCTCAATCCTCAATCCTCAATCCTCAGTCCTCATTCTTCAATCCTCAATACCCAATCCTCAATCTTCAACCATCAATCCTCAATCCTCAGACCTCAAACATCAATACTCAACCCTCAGTCCTCGTCCTCAATCCACAACCCTCAATACTCAATCCTCAACCTTCAATCATCAATATTCAATCTTCAATCCTCAATCATCAATCCTCAATACTCAATCCTCAATCCTCAATGTTCAATCCTCAATACCCAATCTTCAATCTTCAATCCTCGATCCTCAATCCGCAATCCCCAATCCTCAATCCTCAATCCCCAAACCTCAATCCTCAATCCTCAGTCCTCAAACCACAACCCTGAATCCTCAATCCTGAATACTCAATCTTCAATCCTCAATCCTCAATCCTCAATCCTCAATCCTCATTCTTCAATCCTCAATACCCAATCCTCAATCTTCAATCCTCAATCTTCAATCCTCAATCCTCAGTCCTCAATCCTCAATCCTCATTCTTCAATCCTCAATACCCAATCCTCAATCTTCAATCCTCAATCCTCAATCCTCAATTTTCAATCCTCAATCCTCTGTCCTCAGTCCTCAAACTTCAATCCTCAACCCTCAGACCTCATCGTCAATCCTCAATCCTCAATCCTCAATCCTCAATCTTCAATCCTCAATACTCAATCTTCAATCCTCAATCCAAAATCCTCAATCTTCAATCCTCAATACTCAATCTTCAATCCTCAATCCTCAATCCTCAATCCTCAATCCTCAATATTCAACACACAACCCTCAACCACCAATCCTCAATACACAACAATCAATCCTCAATTCCCAATACTCAATAGAATATCCTGAATTCTCATGGTTCAATACTCAAACCGCAATATTCAATAATCATATCTCAATCCTCAAACATCAATTCTAAACACTCAATCCTCAACACTCAGTCCTCTCTCTTCAATCCTCCATCCTCAACCCTCAATCCTCAAGCGTCAATCCTCAATCCTCAATCCTCAACCTTCAATCCTCAGTCGTCAAACCTCAATCCCGAATCCTCAATCCTGAATCCTCAACCTTCAGCCCTCAGTCCTCAACAATCAATTGTCAATCCTCAATCCTCAATAGAATATCCTCAATTCACAGCTTTCACTACACAATCCCCATTCTTCAATCTTCAAATCTCAATCCACAAAGATCAATTCCCATCACTCAACCCTCAACTCTAAGTCCTCAATCTTCAATCCTCAATCCTCAATCCTCAGTCCTCAGTCCTCATTCTTCAATCCTCAATACCCAATCCTCAATCTTCAATCCTCAATCCTCAATCCGCAACTCTCAATCCTCAATCCTCAGTCCTCAGTCCTCAAACCTCAATCCTCAACCCTCAGCCCACATCCTCAATCCTCAATCCTCAATCTTCAATCCTCAATCCTCAATCCTCAATACTCAATCTTCAATCCTCAATACTCAGACCTCAAACCTCAATTCTGAAACCACAATCCTGAGTCCTCAATCTTAAGCCCTCAATCTTCAACAATCAGTAGTCAATCCTCAATCCTCAGTAGAATATCCTCAATTCACAGTTCTCAACACTCAATACTCGATCTGCAATCTTCAAACCTCTATCCACAAACATCAATTCTCATCACTCAACCCTGAACACTCAGTCCGCAATGTTCAATCCTCAATTCTCAATTCTCAATCTTCAATCCTCAATACTGAATCTTCAATCCTCAATCCTCAATCCTCAATCCTCAATCCTCAATCCTCAATCATCAATCCTCAATTATCAATCCTCAATCTTCAATACTCAATCCTCAACCCTCAATCCTCAATCCTCAATACTCAACCATCAATCCTCAATTCTCAATACTCAATAGAATATCCTGAATTCTCAGGATTCTAAACTCAAACCTCAATCCTTAACCCTCAGCCCTCATTCTCAATCCTCAATCCACAATCCTCAAACTTCAATCCTCAACCGTCAGTCCTCGTCCTCAATCCTCAACTCTCAATCCTCAATCCTCCCACCTTCAATGATCAATACTCAATCTTCAATCGTCAGTCCTCAATCCTCATTCCTCAAACCTCAATCCTGAATCCTCAATCCTGAATCCTCAATCTTCAGCACACAGTCCTCAACAATCAGTTGTCAACCCTCAATCCTCAATAGAATATCATCAATTCACAGTTTTCAATACTCAATACTCAATCTGCAATCTTCAAATCTCTATCCACAAACATCAATTCTCATCACTCAACCCTCAACACTCAGTCTTCAATCCTCAATCCTCAACCCACAATCCTCAATCCTCATTCTTCAATCCTCAACACCCAATCCTCAATCTTCAATCCTCAATCCTCAATCCTCAATTCTCAATCCTCAATCCTCAATCCTCAGACTTCAAACAGCAATACTCAACCCCCAGTCCTCGTCCTCAATCTACAACCATCAGTCCCCAATCCTCAATTTTCAATCATCAATATTCAATCTTCAGTCCTCAATCCTCAATCCTCAATCCTCAATCCTCAATCCTCAATGTTCAATCCGCAATATCCAATCATCAATCTTCAATCCTCAATCCTCAATCCTCAATCCTCAATCCTCAATCTTCAATCCTCAATACTCAATCTTCAACCCTCAACCCTCAATCATCAATCCTCAATGCTCAATCCTCAATCCTCAATTCTCAGTCCTCAATCCTCAATCCTCAATCCTCAATCCTCAATCTTCAATCCGCAATACTCAATATTCAATCATCAATCCTCAGTCCTCAAACCTTAATTCTGAATCCCCAATCCTGCATCCTCAATCTTCAGCCCTCAGTCCTCAACAATCAGTTGTCAATCCTCAATGCCCAATAGAGTATCATCAATTCACTGTTTTCAATGCTCAATACTCAATCTGTAATCTTCAAATCTCTATCCAGAAACATCAATCCTCATCACTCAACCCAGGACGCTCAGTCCTCAAAGTTCAATCTTCAACTCTGAATCCTCAATCCTCAATCCTCAATCCTCAATCCTCAATCTTCAATCCTCAATCCTCAATCCTCAATCCTCAATCCTCAATCCTCAATCTTCAATCCTCAATACTCAATCTTCAATCCTCAATCCTCAATCCTCAATTCTCAGTCCTCATTCTTCAATCCTCAATACTCAATCCTCAATCTTCAACCCTCAATACTCAATCCTCAGACCTCAAACATCAATACTCAACCCTCAGTTCTCGTCCTCAATCCACAACCCTCAATCCTCAATCCTCAACCTTCAATCATCAATATTCAACCTTCAATCCTCAATCATCAATCCTCAATACTCAATCCTCAATCCTCAATGTTCAATCCTCAATACTCAATCTTCAATCCTCAATCCTCAATCCTCAATCTTCAATTCTGAATCTTCAATCCTGAATCCTCAATCTTCAGCCCTCAGTCCTCAACAATCAGTTGTCAATCCTCAATCCTCAATCCTCAATCCTCAATCCTCAATCCTCAATCCTCAATCCGCAATCTTCAATCCTCAATACTCAATCTTCAATCCTCAATCCTCAATCTTCAATCCTCAATACTCAATCTTCAATCCTCAATCTTCAATCCTCAATAATCAATCTTCAATCCTCAATCCTCCATCCTCAATCCTCAATCCTCATTCTTCAATCCTCAACACCAAATCCTCAATCTTCAATCCTAAATCCTCAATCGCCCATCCTCAATCCTCATTCTTCAATCCTCAATACCCTATCCTCAATCTTCAATCCTCAATCCTCAATCCTCAATTCTCAATCCTCATCCACAATCCTCAAACCTCAAACATCAATATTCAATCCTCAGTCCTGGTCCCCAATCCACAACCCTCAATCCTCAATCCTCAATCCTCAATCCACAATCCTCAATCGTCAATCCTCAATCTTCAATCCTCAATACTCAATCTTCAATCCTCAATCCTCAATCCTCAATCCTCAATCCTCATTCTTCAATCCTCAACACCAAATCCTCAATCTTCAATCCTCAATCCTCAATCCTCTATTCTCAACCCTCGTTCCTCAATCCTGAGACCTCAAACATCAATACTCAACCCTCAGTCCTCATCCTCAATCCACAACCCTCAATCCTCAATCCTCAATCTTCAATCATGAATATTCAATCTTCAATCCTCAATCCTCAATCCTCAGTCCTCAAACCTCAATTCTGAATCTTCAATCCTGAATCCTCAATCTTCAGCCCTCAGTCCTCAACAATCAGTTGTCAATCCTCAATCCTCAATCCTCAATCCTCAATCCTCAATCATCAATCCTCGATCCACAATCCTCAATCCTCAATCCTCAACCCACAATCCTCAATCCTCAATGCTCAGTCATCAATACTCAATCTTCAGTACTCAATCCTCAATCCTCAATCCTCAACCCTCAATCCTCAAGCCCCAATCCTCATTCCTCAAACCTCAACTCTCAGTCCTCAGTGCTCATCCTCAGCTCTCAATTCTCAATCCTCAGGCCTCAATCCTCAATCCTCAATCCTCATTCCTCAATCCTCAATACCCAATCCTCAATCTTCAATCCTCAATCCTCAATCCTCAATTCTCAATCCCCAATCCTCAATCCTCAGACCACAAACGTCAATATTCAACCCTCAGTCCTGGTCCCCAATCCACAACCCTCAATCCTCAATCCTCAATCTTCAATCATCAATATTCAATCTTCAGTCCTGAATCCTCAATCCTCAATCCTCAATCCTCAATGTTCAATCCTCAATCTTCAATCCTCAATACTCAATCTTCAATCCTCAATCCTCAATCCTCAATCCACTATCCTCAATCCTCAATCCTCAATCTTCAATCCTCAATACTCAATCTTCAATCCTCAATCCTCAATCCTCAATCCTCAAGCCTCATTCTTCAATCCTCAACACCAAATTCTCAATCTTCAATCATCAATCCTCAATCCTCTATTCTCAATCCTCAATCCTCAATCCTCAGACCTAAAACATCAATACTCAACCCTCAGTTCTCGTCCTCAATCCACAACCCTCAATCCTCAATCCTCAACCTTCAATCATCAATATTCAACCTTCAATCCTCAATCATCAATCCTCAATACTCAATCCTCAATCCTCAATGTTCAATCCTCAATACTCAATCTTCAATCCTCAATCCTCAATCCTCAATCTTCAATTCTGAATCTTCAATCCTGAATCCTCAATCTTCAGCCCTCAGTCCTCAACAATCAGTTGTCAATCCTCAATCCTCAATCCTCAATCCTCAATCCGCAATATTCAATCCTCAATACTCAATCTTCAATCCTCAATCCTCAATCTTCAATCCTCAATACTCAATCTTCAATCCTCAATCTTCAATCCTCAATACTCAATCTTCAATCCTCAATCCTCCATCCTCAATCCTCAATCCTCATTCTTCAATCCTCAACACCAAATCCTCAACCTTCAATCCTAAATCCTCAATCGCCCATCCTCAATCCTCATTCTTCAATCCTCAATACCCTATCCTCAATCTTCAATCCTCAATCCTCAGTCCTCAATTCTCAATCCTCATCCTCAATCCTCAAACCTCAAACATCAATATTCAACCCTCAGTCCTGGTCCCCAATCCACAACCCTCAATCCTCAATCCTCAATCCTCAATCCACAATCATCAATCCTCAATCCTCTATTCTCAACCCTCGTTCCTCAATCCTCAGACCTCAAACATCAATACTCAACCCTCAGTCCTCGTCCTCAATCCACAACCCTCAATCCTCAATCCTCAATCTTCAATCATGAATATTCAATCTTCAATCCTCAATCCTCAATCCTCAGTCCTCAAACCTCAATTCTGAATCTTCAATACTGAATCCTCAATCTTCAGCCCTCAGTCCTCAACAATCAGTTGTCAATCCTCAATCCTCAATCCTCAATCCTCAATCCTCAATCCTCAATCCTCAATCCTCAATCTTCAATCGTCAATACTCAATCTTCAATCCTCAATCCTCAATCCTCAATCCTCAATCCTCATTCTTCAATCCTCAACACCAAATCCTCAATCTTCAATCCTCAATCCTCAATCCTCTATTCTCAATCCTCAATCCTCAATCCGCAGACCTCAAACATCAATACTCAACCCTCAGTCCTCGTCCTCAATCCACAACCCTCAATTCTCAATCCTCAATCTTCAATCATCAATATTCAATCTTCAATCCTCAATCCTCAATCCTCAATCATCAACCCCAATCCTCAATCCTCAATACTCAATCCTCGATGTTCAATCCTCTATACCCAATCCTCAATCTTCAATCCTCAATCCTCAATTCTCAATCCTAGATCCTCAATCCTCAATCCTCATTCTTCAATCCTCAATACCCAATCCTCAATCTTCAATCCTCAATCCTCAATCCTCAATTCTCAATACTCAATCCTCAATCCTCAGACCTCAGACATCAATACTCAACCCTCAGTCCTCGTCCTCAATCCACAACACTCAATCCTCAATCCTCAATCTTGAATCATCAATATTCAATCTTCAGTCCTCAATCCTCAATCCTCAATCCTCAATCCTCAATCCTCAATCCTCAATGTTCAATCCGCAATACCCAATCCTCAATCTTCAATCCTCAATCCTCAATCCGCAATCCTCAATCCTCAATCCTCAATCCTCAATCCTCAATCCTCAGTCCTCAACCCACAATCCTGGATCCTCAATCATGAATCCTCAATCTTTAGACCCCAGTCCTAAACAATCAGTTGCCAATTCTCAATCTTCAATAGAATATCATCAATTCACAGTTCTCAATACTCAATACTCAATCTGCAATCTTTAAATCTCTATCCTCAAACACCAATTCTCATCACTCAACCCTCAATACTCAGTCCCCAGACCTCAATCGTCAATCCTCAAACCTCAATCCTCAACCCTCAGCCCTCATCGTCAATCCTCGATCCTCAATCCTCAAACCTCAATCTTCAATCCTCAATATTCAATCTTCAATCCTCAATCCTCAATCCTCAATCCACAATCATCAATCCTCAATCCTCAGTCATCAATACTCAATCTTCAGTACTCAATCCTCAATCCTCAATCCTCAATCCTCAATCCTCAATCCTCAATCCTCAATCTTCAATCCTCAATACTCAATCTTCAATCCTCAATCCTCAATCCTCAATCCTCAGTCCTCATTCTTCAATCCTCAATACCCAATCCTCAATCTTCAACCATCAATCCTCAATCCTCAGACCTCAAACATCAATACTCAACCCTCAGTCCTCGTCCTCAATCCACAACCCTCAATACTCAATCCTCAACCTTCAATCATCAATATTCAATCTTCAATCCTCAATCATCAATCCTCAATACTCAATCCTCAATCCTCAATGTTCAATCCTCAATACCCAATCTTCAATCTTCAATCCTCGATCCTCAATCCGCAATCCCCAATCCTCAATCCTCAATCCCCAAACCTCAATCCTCAATCCTCAGTCCTCAAACCACAACCCTGAATCCTCAATCCTGAATACTCAATCTTCAATCCTCAATCCTCAATCCTCAATCCTCAATCCTCATTCTTCAATCCTCAATACCCAATCCTCAATCTTCAATCCTCAATCTTCAATCCTCAATCCTCAGTCCTCAATCCTCAATCCTCATTCTTCAATCCTCAATACCCAATCCTCAATCTTCAATCCTCAATCCTCAATCCTCAATTTTCAATCCTCAATCCTCTGTCCTCAGTCCTCAAACTTCAATCCTCAACCCTCAGACCTCATCGTCAATCCTCAATCCTCAATCCTCAATCCTCAATCCTCAATCTTCAATCCTCAATACTCAATCTTCAATCCTCAATCCAAAATCCTCAATCTTCAATCCTCAATACTCAATCTTCAATCCTCAATCCTCAATCCTCAATCCTCAATCCTCAATATTCAACACACAACCCTCAACCACCAATCCTCAATACACAACAATCAATCCTCAATTCCCAATACTCAATAGAATATCCTGAATTCTCATGGTTCAATACTCAAACCGCAATATTCAATAATCATATCTCAATCCTCAAACATCAATTCTAAACACTCAATCCTCAACACTCAGTCCTCTCTCTTCAATCCTCCATCCTCAACCCTCAATCCTCAAGCGTCAATCCTCAATCCTCAATCCTCAACCTTCAATCCTCAGTCGTCAAACCTCAATCCCGAATCCTCAATCCTGAATCCTCAACCTTCAGCCCTCAGTCCTCAACAATCAATTGTCAATCCTCAATCCTCAATAGAATATCCTCAATTCACAGCTTTCACTACACAATCCCCATTCTTCAATCTTCAAATCTCAATCCACAAAGATCAATTCCCATCACTCAACCCTCAACTCTAAGTCCTCAATCTTCAATCCTCAATCCTCAATCCTCAGTCCTCAGTCCTCATTCTTCAATCCTCAATACCCAATCCTCAATCTTCAATCCTCAATCCTCAATCCGCAACTCTCAATCCTCAATCCTCAGTCCTCAGTCCTCAAACCTCAATCCTCAACCCTCAGCCCACATCCTCAATCCTCAATCCTCAATCTTCAATCCTCAATCCTCAATCCTCAATACTCAATCTTCAATCCTCAATACTCAGACCTCAAACCTCAATTCTGAAACCACAATCCTGAGTCCTCAATCTTAAGCCCTCAATCTTCAACAATCAGTAGTCAATCCTCAATCCTCAGTAGAATATCCTCAATTCACAGTTCTCAACACTCAATACTCGATCTGCAATCTTCAAACCTCTATCCACAAACATCAATTCTCATCACTCAACCCTCAACACTCAGTCCGCAATGTTCAATCCTCAATTCTCAATTCTCAATCTTCAATCCTCAATACTGAATCTTCAATCCTCAATCCTCAATCCTCAATCCTCAATCCTCAATCCTCAATCATCAATCCTCAATTATCAATCCTCAATCTTCAATACTCAATCCTCAACCCTCAATCCTCAATCCTCAATACTCAACCATCAATCCTCAATTCTCAATACTCAATAGAATATCCTGAATTCTCAGGATTCTAAACTCAAACCTCAATCCTTAACCCTCAGCCCTCATTCTCAATCCTCAATCCACAATCCTCAAACTTCAATCCTCAACCGTCAGTCCTCGTCCTCAATCCTCAACTCTCAATCCTCAATCCTCCCACCTTCAATGATCAATACTCAATCTTCAATCGTCAGTCCTCAATCCTCATTCCTCAAACCTCAATCCTGAATCCTCAATCCTGAATCCTCAATCTTCAGCACACAGTCCTCAACAATCAGTTGTCAACCCTCAATCCTCAATAGAATATCATCAATTCACAGTTTTCAATACTCAATACTCAATCTGCAATCTTCAAATCTCTATCCACAAACATCAATTCTCATCACTCAACCCTCAACACTCAGTCTTCAATCCTCAATCCTCAACCCACAATCCTCAATCCTCATTCTTCAATCCTCAACACCCAATCCTCAATCTTCAATCCTCAATCCTCAATCCTCAATTCTCAATCCTCAATCCTCAATCCTCAGACTTCAAACAGCAATACTCAACCCCCAGTCCTCGTCCTCAATCTACAACCATCAGTCCCCAATCCTCAATTTTCAATCATCAATATTCAATCTTCAGTCCTCAATCCTCAATCCTCAATCCTCAATCCTCAATCCTCAATGTTCAATCCGCAATATCCAATCATCAATCTTCAATCCTCAATCCTCAATCCTCAATCCTCAATCCTCAATCTTCAATCCTCAATACTCAATCTTCAACCCTCAACCCTCAATCATCAATCCTCAATGCTCAATCCTCAATCCTCAATTCTCAGTCCTCAATCCTCAATCCTCAATCCTCAATCCTCAATCTTCAATCCGCAATACTCAATATTCAATCATCAATCCTCAGTCCTCAAACCTTAATTCTGAATCCCCAATCCTGCATCCTCAATCTTCAGCCCTCAGTCCTCAACAATCAGTTGTCAATCCTCAATGCCCAATAGAGTATCATCAATTCACTGTTTTCAATGCTCAATACTCAATCTGTAATCTTCAAATCTCTATCCAGAAACATCAATCCTCATCACTCAACCCAGGACGCTCAGTCCTCAAAGTTCAATCTTCAACTCTGAATCCTCAATCCTCAATCCTCAATCCTCAATCCTCAATCTTCAATCCTCAATCCTCAATCCTCAATCCTCAATCCTCAATCCTCAATCTTCAATCCTCAATACTCAATCTTCAATCCTCAATCCTCAATCCTCAATTCTCAGTCCTCATTCTTCAATCCTCAATACTCAATCCTCAATCTTCAACCCTCAATACTCAATCCTCAGACCTCAAACATCAATACTCAACCCTCAGTTCTCGTCCTCAATCCACAACCCTCAATCCTCAATCCTCAACCTTCAATCATCAATATTCAACCTTCAATCCTCAATCATCAATCCTCAATACTCAATCCTCAATCCTCAATGTTCAATCCTCAATACTCAATCTTCAATCCTCAATCCTCAATCCTCAATCTTCAATTCTGAATCTTCAATCCTGAATCCTCAATCTTCAGCCCTCAGTCCTCAACAATCAGTTGTCAATCCTCAATCCTCAATCCTCAATCCTCAATCCTCAATCCTCAATCCTCAATCCGCAATCTTCAATCCTCAATACTCAATCTTCAATCCTCAATCCTCAATCTTCAATCCTCAATACTCAATCTTCAATCCTCAATCTTCAATCCTCAATAATCAATCTTCAATCCTCAATCCTCCATCCTCAATCCTCAATCCTCATTCTTCAATCCTCAACACCAAATCCTCAATCTTCAATCCTAAATCCTCAATCGCCCATCCTCAATCCTCATTCTTCAATCCTCAATACCCTATCCTCAATCTTCAATCCTCAATCCTCAATCCTCAATTCTCAATCCTCATCCACAATCCTCAAACCTCAAACATCAATATTCAATCCTCAGTCCTGGTCCCCAATCCACAACCCTCAATCCTCAATCCTCAATCCTCAATCCACAATCCTCAATCGTCAATCCTCAATCTTCAATCCTCAATACTCAATCTTCAATCCTCAATCCTCAATCCTCAATCCTCAATCCTCATTCTTCAATCCTCAACACCAAATCCTCAATCTTCAATCCTCAATCCTCAATCCTCTATTCTCAACCCTCGTTCCTCAATCCTGAGACCTCAAACATCAATACTCAACCCTCAGTCCTCATCCTCAATCCACAACCCTCAATCCTCAATCCTCAATCTTCAATCATGAATATTCAATCTTCAATCCTCAATCCTCAATCCTCAGTCCTCAAACCTCAATTCTGAATCTTCAATCCTGAATCCTCAATCTTCAGCCCTCAGTCCTCAACAATCAGTTGTCAATCCTCAATCCTCAATCCTCAATCCTCAATCCTCAATCATCAATCCTCGATCCACAATCCTCAATCCTCAATCCTCAACCCACAATCCTCAATCCTCAATGCTCAGTCATCAATACTCAATCTTCAGTACTCAATCCTCAATCCTCAATCCTCAACCCTCAATCCTCAAGCCCCAATCCTCATTCCTCAAACCTCAACTCTCAGTCCTCAGTGCTCATCCTCAGCTCTCAATTCTCAATCCTCAGGCCTCAATCCTCAATCCTCAATCCTCATTCCTCAATCCTCAATACCCAATCCTCAATCTTCAATCCTCAATCCTCAATCCTCAATTCTCAATCCCCAATCCTCAATCCTCAGACCACAAACGTCAATATTCAACCCTCAGTCCTGGTCCCCAATCCACAACCCTCAATCCTCAATCCTCAATCTTCAATCATCAATATTCATTCTTCAGTCCTGAATCCTCAATCCTCAATCCTCAATCCTCAATGTTCAATCCTCAATCTTCAATCCTCAATACTCAATCTTCAATCCTCAATCCTCAATCCTCAATCCACTATCCTCAATCCTCAATCCTCAATCTTCAATCCTCAATACTCAATCTTCAATCCTCAATCCTCAATCCTCAATCCTCAAGCCTCATTCTTCAATCCTCAACACCAAATTCTCAATCTTCAATCATCAATCCTCAATCCTCTATTCTCAATCCTCAATCCTCAATCCTCAGACCTAAAACATCAATACTCAACCCTCAGTTCTCGTCCTCAATCCACAACCCTCAATCCTCAATCCTCAACCTTCAATCATCAATATTCAACCTTCAATCCTCAATCATCAATCCTCAATACTCAATCCTTAATCCTCAATGTTCAATCCTCAATACTCAATCTTCAATCCTCAATCCTCAATCCTCAATCTTCAATTCTGAATCTTCAATCCTGAATCCTCAATCTTCAGCCCTCAGTCCTCAACAATCAGTTGTCAATCCTCAATCCTCAATCCTCAATCCTCAATCCTCAATCCTCAATCCTCAATCCGCAATATTCAATCCTCAATACTCAATCTTCAATCCTCAATCCTCAATCTTCAATCCTCAATACTCAATCTTCAATCCTCAATCTTCAATCCTCAATACTCAATCTTCAATCCTCAATCCTCCATCCTCAATCCTCAATCCTCATTCTTCAATCCTCAACACCAAATCCTCAACCTTCAATCCTAAATCCTCAATCGCCCATCCTCAATCCTCATTCTTCAATCCTCAATACCCTATCCTCAATCTTCAATCCTCAATCCTCAGTCCTCAATTCTCAATCCTCATCCTCAATCCTCAAACCTCAAACATCAATATTCAACCCTCAGTCCTGGTCCCCAATCCACAACCCTCAATCCTCAATCCTCAATCCTCAATCCTCAATCCTCAATCCTCAATCCTCAATCTTCAATCGTCAATACTCAATCTTCAATCCTCAATCCTCAATCCTCAATCCTCAATCCTCATTCTTCAATCCTCAACACCAAATCCTCAATCTTCAATCCTCAATCCTCAATCCTCTATTCTCAATCCTCAATCCTCAATCCGCAGACCTCAAACATCAATACTCAACCCTCAGTCCTCGTCCTCAATCCACAACCCTCAATTCTCAATCCTCAATCTTCAATCATCAATATTCAATCTTCAATCCTCAATCCTCAATCCTCAATCATCAACCCCAATCCTCAATCCTCAATACTCAATCCTCGATGTTCAATCCTCTATACCCAATCCTCAATCTTCAATCCTCAATCCTCAATTCTCAATCCTAGATCCTCAATCCTCAATCCTCATTCTTCAATCCTCAATACCCAATCCTAAATCTTTAACGCTCAATCCTCAATCCTCAATTCTCAATCCTCAATCCTCAGTCCTCAGTCCTCAAACCTCAATCCTCAACCCTCAGCCCTCATCGTCAATCCTCAATCCTCAATCCTCAATCCTCAATCTTCAATCTTGAATACTCAATCCTCAATCCTCAATCATCATTCCTCAATCCTCAATCCTCATTCTTCAATCCTCAATACCCAATCCTAAATCTTTAACCCTCAATCCTCAATCCTCAATCCCCAATCCTCAGTCCTCAATCCTCAGTCCTCAAACCACAACCCTGAATCCTCAATCCTGAATACTCAATCTTCAATCCTCAATCCTCAATCCTCAATCCTCGATCCTCAATCCTCAATCCTCAGTCCTCAATACTCAATCTTCAATCCTCAATACTCAATCTTCAATACTCAATCATCAATCCTCAGTCCTCAATCCTCATTCTTCAATCCTCAATACCCAATCCTCAATCTTCAATCCTCAATCCTCAATCCTCAATTCTCAATACTCAATCCTCAATCCTCAGACCTCAGACATCAATACTCAACCCTCAGTCCTCGTCCTCAATCCACAACACTCAATCCTCAATCCTCAATCTTGAATCATCAATATTCAGTCTTCAGTCCTCAATACTCAATCCTCAATCCTCAATCCTCAATCCTCAATCCTCAATGTTCAATCCGCAATACCCAATCCTCAATCTTCAATCCTCAATCCTCAATCCTCAATCCTCAATCCTCAATCCTCAATCCTCAATCCTCAATCCTCAGTCCTCAACCCACAATCCTGGATCCTCAATCATGAATCCTCAATCTTTAGACCTCAGTCCTAAACAATCAGTTGCCAATTCTCAATCCTCAATAGAATATCATCAATTCACAGTTCTCAATACTCAATACTCAATCTGCAATCTTTAAATCTCTATCCTCAAACACCAATTCTCATCACTCAACCCTCAATACTCAGTCCCCAGACCTCAATCGTCAATCCTCAAACCTCAATCCTCAACCCTCAGCCCTCATCGTCAATCCTCGATCCTCAATCCTCAAACCTCAATCTTCAATCCTCAATATTCAATCTTCAATCCTCAATCCTCAATCCTCAATCCACAATCATCAATCCTCAATCCTCAGTCATCAATACTCAATCTTCAGTACTCAATCCTCAATCCTCAATCCTCAATCCTCAATCCTCAATCCTCAATCCTCAATCTTCAATCCTCAATACTAAATCTTCAATCCTCAATCCTCAATCCTCAATCCTCAGTCCTCATTCTTCAATCCTCAATACCCAATCCTCAATCTTCAACCATCAATCCTCAATCCTCAGACCTCAAACATCAATACTCAACCCTCAGTCCTCGTCCTCAATCCACAACCCTCAATACTCAATCCTCAACCTTCAATCATCAATATTCAACCTTCAATCCTCAATCATCAATCCTCAATACTCAATCCTCAATCCTCAATGTTCAATCCTCAATACTCAATCTTCAATCCTCAATCCTCAATCCTCAATCTTCAATTCTGAATCTTCAATCCTGAATCCTCAATCTTCAGCCCTCAGTCCTCAACAATCAGTTGTCAATCCTCAATCCTCAATCCTCAATCCTCAATCCTCAATCCTCAATCCTCAATCCGCAATCTTCAATCCTCAATACTCAATCTTCAATCCTCAATCCTCAATCTTCAATCCTCAATACTCAATCTTCAATCCTCAATCTTCAATCCTCAATAATCAATCTTCAATCCTCAATCCTCCATCCTCAATCCTCAATCCTCATTCTTCAATCCTCAACACCAAATCCTCAATCTTCAATCCTAAATCCTCAATCGCCCATCCTCAATCCTCATTCTTCAATCCTCAATACCCTATCCTCAATCTTCAATCCTCAATCCTCAATCCTCAATTCTCAATCCTCATCCACAATCCTCAAACCTCAAACATCAATATTCAATCCTCAGTCCTGGTCCCCAATCCACAACCCTCAATCCTCAATCCTCAATCCTCAATCCACAATCCTCAATCGTCAATCCTCAATCTTCAATCCTCAATACTCAATCTTCAATCCTCAATCCTCAATCCTCAATCCTCAATCCTCATTCTTCAATCCTCAACACCAAATCCTCAATCTTCAATCCTCAATCCTCAATCCTCTATTCTCAACTCTCGTTCCTCAATCCTGAGACCTCAAACATCAATACTCAACCCTCAGTCCTCATCCTCAATCCACAACCCTCAATCCTCAATCCTCAATCTTCAATCATGAATATTCAATCTTCAATCCTCAATCCTCAATCCTCAGTCCTCAAACCTCAATTCTGAATCTTCAATCCTGAATCCTCAATCTTCAGCCCTCAGTCCTCAACAATCAGTTGTCAATCCTCAATCCTCAATCCTCAATCCTCAATCCTCAATCATCAATCCTCGATCCACAATCCTCAATCCTCAATCCTCAACCCACAATCCTCAATCCTCAATGCTCAGTCATCAATACTCAATCTTCAGTACTCAATCCTCAATCCTCAATCCTCAACCCTCAATCCTCAAGCCCCAATCCTCATTCCTCAAACCTCAACTCTCAGTCCTCAGTGCTCATCCTCAGCTCTCAATTCT